>NC_044989.1:55286175-55586175 GCF_008728515.1 Papio anubis | reverse complement strand
TGAGTAAGGGTCACAAAAGGCAGTGACTTCATTTATTATCTCACTATGGGATGTGATCTGCTTTCCACAGTTGCCATGGATATTTCGTTGTTTCTGTTAATACTACCATGTATTTGGGCCTAAGATTTGAGGATGCCTCTGAAAAAGGTTTCTTTGTTATCTCTGTGCTTGCTCTGTTTTTAAAATCTGGGAAGAGTGAGGTAAAAGTGAAGTTTTTTTTGTTTTTTGTTTTTTGTTTTTTCATGCAAGTATTCCAGTGATCCCTCAGGAATTATTGGAAAATAAAAAGCAATTTTGCAACTAGCAAATTTCCCAAGGTTAGCAGGCAAGCAAGTAAAAATAAAGATGATTTATTTTTATTTTGTTTTTATTCTTTTCTTTTTTTCAGACCTTATCCCCCATGCAGAGATATTTTTTATTATTATTATTATTATTATTATTATTATTGCTATTGTTATTTTGAGACAGAGTCTCGCTCTGTTGCCCAGGCTGGAGTGCCGTGGTGCTATCTCAGCTCACTGCAACCCCCACCTCCTGGGTTCAAGCAATTCTCCTGCCTCAGCTTCCCGAGTAGCTGGGATTATAGGCATGCACCACCATGCCCGGCTAATTTTTGTATTTTTAGTAGAGACAGGGTTTTGTCATGTTGACCAGGCTGGTCTTGAACTCCTGACCTCAGCAGACCTGCCTGCTTTGGCCTCCCAAAGTGCTGGGATTATAGGCATGAACCACTGTGCCTGGCCTGGCCTAGATATATTTTTAATCTGTATTTTTCCTGATTTGAGGTTGGCTTTCTATCTTATTTCTGGAGTAAACAGCCTTGACATTTATTTAAAGAATGAGACAATTTTTTTTAAAGGATCCAAATGGACGTATATGCGCCCTGAGATAGATTGACATTGGTCTGCATTATTGATAAGTAACCAGGAAATGCTGTTTGGGAACATTTGTTTTCTTCATCAGCAAGAATTTTTTGAGCCTTTATTGGCTCTGATATGTCACAGTGTATTCCTGATTGTTCTGTTTCTTTTGATATTATTATAACCTTGGGCAGATATCTACCATTCTAAGAAAATGGAAGGTGAGAAGGGGTACTCAGGGGCCATTTGGGCTGTGCCTCTGCTTCTTTTACAGCTGTTTTCTATTGATGACAGGGACGAGGTTCCATAATTTTTTATTATTTTTATTTATTTGTTTATTTATTTATTTTTAAACGGGGTCTCCCTCTGTCACCCAGGCTGGAATGCAGTGGCTCAAACTCGTCTCACTGCAACCTCTGCCTCCCAGGCTCAAGCAATCCTCCCACCTCAGCCTCCCAAGTAGCTGGAACTATAGACGTAGGCCACCATACCTGGCTAATTTTTGTATTTTTTTGGTAGAGGTGAGGTTTCACCATGTTGCCCAGGCTGGTCTCGAACTCCTGGGCTCAAGCTATCCACCAGCCTCGACTTCCCAAAATGCTGGGATTACAGGTGTGAACCACAGCGCCCAGCCCTGAGATTCCAGAATTTCTTTTGTTCGTTTCACTATTTATCATCTTTCCCTTACCCAAGTTTTTTCTTACCACTTATGAGTATAAATTCAATGTCCACTCTCTTTTGGAAGAGAGAAACAGTTTTCTCCCCAGGGAAGAAAGAATATCCCTCTAAAGGGCTAAGATTGGTTTAGGGTGCTCCCTCAGACTCCTCTTTTCGTGGCTGGATGATTCTCTTTTTCAAATATTTAGAGGATGTTTACTCTCTTCCTGGAGCTCCTGTTTGCCCAAGGGCACTCGGGTCACCATGTGCTCTGAGTCACTAGCCGTCTGTTCCTTTTTCTTGGACAAACCCCTAACATGGAACATACACAGTAACACCCCCTTGCTCCAGACCATCAACAAAGTAAACACCCTGCTCCAGTGCTTCCTTTTCTAAACGGTATTTTAGCAGAATCAGGGAACTGGGGCATAGCAAGCGACTATCAGTAACAAATATTTTCAGAGGACAGAAATTCCAGAGATAAATGTCCTTGTCAAAGCTGAGGTACCCTTTTTTCTATTCAAGGCCTACCTAGCTACGTGATACTGTACCTGTTGGTTTTTCTATAGAGTGGAAGAAATATGAGGTATTTGCTTTTGTAAGCACAGTTAATACCGGAAGTGATCAGCAGAGAAGCTGCATTTGAGTCACCCTGAGCAAGTTATTATCAGCGTTGACATTTCTTTAACTTTGCATCTATTATTGAAGGGCTCAGGCTGTTCAGTGACTTTCTCCCATACAGGCATCCGATTGCTGGGTTTTAAAAATTATGGCTGTGCTCTCAAACATTTAGTGCATTTTCATTTTTAAAGGAATTTAGCAGTCTTCTAACATATAAGTGTTTTTCTCATTTCAGTATTTCAGGAACTTATAATTTATCAATCTTTTAACAGTTGTGGCTGAAACTTTTTTTTTTTTTTTTTTTTGAGATGGAGTCTTGCTCTGTCGTCCAGGCTGGAGTGCAGTAGCCGGATCTCAGCTCACTGCAAGCTCCGCCTCCTGGGTCTATGCCATTCTCCTGCCTCAGCCTCCCGAGTAGCTGGGACTACAGGCACCTGCCACCTCGCCCGGCTAGTTTTTTGTATTTTTTTGGTAGAGACGGGGTTTCACGGTGTTAGCCAGGATGGTCTCGATCTCCTGACCTTGTGATCCGCCCGTCTCGGCCTCCCAAAGTGCTGGGATTACAGGCTTGAGCCACCGCGCCCAGCTGAAACATTTCAAAAGTGTGTGTGTTTAAAATAAGAATTCGATGTATAGATTTAAAACAATCCCACTTCTCATAATTTAGAAATTGTACTTGGAGACGTGTCCAGCTGAGCCTGCTGTCACTCGGAAACGCTGCAGACCTGAAAATACTGCTGGCCTTGATCTTCTCTTTGCCACAGAGTTTCCTTAGGGATGTGTTTAGCACAGAGCTCCTGGAATTATTCTGTGAGGAATATGGCTGTAAAGGGCTCCTGTAGATTCTTTATTCTTACTATTTTCTGGGATTTTAGTCATAGAAATTGGCCTATTATTAGGCTGGTGCAAAAGTAATTGCGGTTTTTGCCATTACTTGAATGTTTTTAATTAAAAGTAAAGGCAAAAACTGCAATTACTTTTGTGCCAACCTAAATATTTATTTCTTTATGGGAGTCAAAGTAATAAGAGAGGAGAGGTAGGAAAGGATAGGGGCATGGCCCTGTGGCTTCTTATTTCCAAATCCAGTGGAAATAAATACTTTTATTAGCCCCTCTTCCCCCATCCCTCCACTAGAGCTGCTCTTAACTGGTTCTTCTCAAAATTCTGTAAGAAAAACAAACCCTATTCAATATGGCTAGCGAGGGACTCTGAACCTACTAAACCCTCAGTTCTCAATATGTCATTCACCCTGAGTGGAATTCCAGGCCCATCCCAGATGCTGGAGCCCCTTCACCCTTCTTCCTCTCCTGCCTTGGCAGGAGATGAGCACTCAAGTAACTACATGCTCTCTAGCTTAGAATTTTGGGATTACAACTGAAATGGGCAATTAAAAAAAATGCTTAATCACACTTCCCTAAAGCTGTCCGTATATCTATATACATAAAGAACTGGGCTGGGTGGATGCCTCAAGCCTGTAATCGCAGCACTTTGGGAGGCCGAGGCGGGTGGATCACCTGCGGTCAGGGGTTCGAGACCAGCCTGGCCAACATGGCAAAACCACATCTCTACTAAAAATACAAAAATTAGCTGGGAGTGGTGGCACCACCTGTAATCCCAGCTAGTTGAGAAGCTGAGGCAGGACAATCACTTGAACCCAGGAGGCAGAGGTTCCAGTGAGCCAAGATTGCGCCACTGCACTCCAGCCTGGGCTACATACAGAGCAAGACTCCATCTCAAAAAAAAAAAAAGACTGAATTTAACAGGATAGGAAACGTGTGTTTTAAAATCCAGTCTCTAAGTAGCTAAAGGTATGATGAGGTTGTACAGAATCTGACGTGTATTTAACTATACCACACACAGGCTTTCCAGAGTCATGCAGAACTATTCACAATCTCTGTTTTTGTAATTATAGTTGACCCAGGGTGAGAAATCCTGAGTTGGGATCCCTGTTTGTCTGGGGAGTGGCACAGACATTCCTGATGTTCATAGATACTGGGCCTCTGGATGCCCAGGGCGCCATTTATCCACCCAGAGCCTGACTGCCATCTCTGCTCACTTTTGTATCTGCTTAGCCTGAAGTGCCTGACCTCATTCTATAAATACCAGCCTTGTTGTTCAAGCAAGATCCTCCTGATTCCTGGCTTTCACCACCAAACCTGTGATGCACCACAGGCAGTTCTCATACTGGCTGTGAGGTTTGTTCTGCTTTCCCCTGTGGAAGGAGCAAGGGCAAGAAAGTAGGGCCTAGAGTAGCCATCACTCACCCTTCCTTCCTTCCTTCCTTCCTTCCTTCCTTCCTTCCTTCCTTCCTCTTCCTTCCTTCCTCCTTCCTTCCTTCCCTCCTTCCTTCCTTCCTTCCTTCCTTCCTTTTTGAGGTTCAGTATTTACATTCAGCAAATTTAAATCCTTACATGATTTTTGAAAACTTATTTATGAACTGAAAATATTGCTTGCTGATAAAACTTGCTTAAATGCTATCACTGAATGTATGAGTCACTGATTATGCCAGTACAACAAAGATAACCACATGTTTGATGATTGCAACGTGCCAGACATTCACTGAAAAAAAAACCAAAACACACAGCTAAACAAAATTCACTCAACAAACATCTGAGAATCTGGGCACTTCATATCAGTGTTTTGAAGTGTTTCATTAATATCTTAAGCCAAGTGTATCAAAACCTTGGCATGATTTAATTTCGAGTCACCAGTTTTGTTTTTATTAACATCAGAAAGTTACGGCTACACTGCCAATGCTGGGTCTGCTTAATTTGATTTAAGAGTTTAATATGACTTAACATTAAAAGCTCACACTACTCTAAAATATATAATTTTACACATATGGTGACATTCAACATTCAGGTGCTAGTGCTTTTGTACTATCTTTTGGTTAACTTTCTTTAAACGTTCAAAGAATGACTTTCAGGTTTACAAAAATAAATATTTGTCAAAATGTTCGATAAGGCGGGGCATGGTGGCTCACGCCTGTAATCCTAGCACTTTGGGAGGCCTAGGCCGGTGGATCCCCTGAGGTCAGGAGTTGGAGACCAGCCTGGCCAACATGGTGAAACCCCATCCCTACTAAAAATACAAAAATTAGCCTGGCATGGTGGTGCACGCCTGTAATTCCAGCTACTCAGGAGGCTGAGGCAGGAGAATCGCTTGAACTCAGGAGGCAGAGGTTGCAGTGAGCTGAGATTGCACCACTGCACTCCAGCCTGGGCGACAACAGCAAAACTCCATTAAAAAAAATTTAATAAATATTACATGAAACTTGCAAGAAAATGTATCTAGAAATTTGTCATTATCACTTGCTCTTTCCTCTCACAAATGTATGGAGGCCCTGGATGAGGGTTTTGGGAGACACAAAGAGGACAAACTCAGTCCCAACTCTCAAGGAGTGTACAGTGTGGTGCAATAGAAGAAATATGCACAGATGATTATAATATGAGAGAGAATGAAAAGCTACAGGGGAGGAAGAATAGGAGGAGGGCAAGAAATTCAGTGTAGGGTGAGCTGTCTCCCAAGTGGAATATGTGCATTGAGCTGGGACTATAGATGAGGAAGGATTTGAACACAGGAAAATAGGTGAGCTATTTAGAAAATTATGGTTTTTGGATCTCTAGCTTATATAACAAACCGAATACCAAGTCTCAACAGCATGATATTAAAAAGTACAACCCCCCAAATAGTAGAAAATATAATTGTATATGTGCTTTTGAAAAGGTGAAGTATATTTTAAGCCTAAGAGAAAAGAAATAAGATACAAAATAAAAGATTGCTTTAAAAATTTATTTTAGAGATGAAGGTCTCCTCCTGTCGCCTAGGCTGGAGTGCAGTGGCATGATAATAGCTCACTGTAACCTTGAACTCCTGGGTGCAAGCGATCCTCTGGCCTCAGCCTCCAGAGTAGTTAGGACTACAGGCATGTGCCACTGTACTTGGCTAACTTTTACATTTTTTTGTAGAGTCTGTGGGGGTGTGTCTCTCTATGTTGCCCCGGTTGGTCTTGTATCCCTGGTCTCAAGTGATTCTCCTGCTTCCTTCTCCTCCCATACTGCTGGGATTAGACATGAGCCACCACACTCAGCAGAAAATATTGCTTTTGACTGCAATAAGATTACCTATCATTAACATGCTCCACAAAATAAAAGAGCAAGGGAGAATGGGGAAATATTTGTTACTTAATAATAGATAAAGGATCAGTAACAATATACAGAGCTTGCATAAAATAAATTAGAAAAACAATCTCAGCCGGCATGGTGGCTCACGCCTGTAATCCCACCACTTTGCGAAGCTGAAGTGGGCAGATCACTTGAGGTCAGGAGTTTGAGACCAGGCTGGCCAACATGGTGAAACCCCCATCTCTACTAAAAATACAAAAATTAGCCAGGCGTGGTGGCAAATGCCTGTAATCCCAGCTACTCGGGAGGCAGAGGCAGGAGAATGGCGTGAACACGGGAGGCGGAGGTTGCAGTGAGCCAAGATCGTGCCACTGCACTCCAGCCTGGATGACAGAGCGAGACTCTGTCTCAAAAACAAAAAACAAACAAACAAACAAGCAAAAACTCAATGAAAAAATTGGGTGGAAGGCAATGAGTAATTCACAAAGAAGAAATATGAAAGGCCTAAAAATGTGAAAAAGTTCACATGAGTAGTAATCAAAGAAAAGCTAATGAAAACAATGAGCAGGGCCAGGTGGCTCAGCATTCTGGGAGGACATGGTGGGTGGATTGCTTGAGCTCAGGAGTTTGAGACCAGCCCGGGCAACATGGCAAAACTTCATCTCTACAAAAAATACAAAAATTAGCCTGGCGTCATGGTATGCTCCTGTAGTCCCAGCTATTTGAGAGGCTGAGGTGGGAAGATCGCTTGAGCCCAAGAGGTTGAGGTTGTAGTGAACTAAGATTGCACCACTGCACTCCAGCCAGGGTGACAGAATGAGACTGTTTCAAAAGACATATATAACAAAAAACTAAAACAAAACAATAAAGAGATACTGCTTCTTATTATTAATCTAGGAAGTTTCTTTTTTTAAAAAAAATTATTTCCCAATGCCCAGCAAGATAAATAGGAAGGAATGGATGTCTCTTCACTCAGAGCTGCCCTTAAAAAATAAAAACAAGCCCAGGCATGGTGGCTCACCCCTGTAATCCCAGCACTTTGGGAGGCAGGTGGATGATGTGAGGCCATGAGTTCGAGACCAGCTCGGTCAACATGGTGAAACCCTGTCTCTATTAAAAATACAAAAATTAGCCAGGTGTGCTGGTATGCGCCTGTAGTCCCAGCTACTCGGGAGGCTGAAGCACGAAAATCGTGAACCTAGGAGGCGGAGGTTGCAGTGAGCTAAGATCGCAGTGCTGCATTCCAGCCTGGGCAACAGAGCAAGACTTGTCTCAAAGATTAACATAACGGCCAGGCGTGGTGGCTCTCGCCTGTAATCCCAGCACTTTGGGAGGCCGAGGCAGGCGGATCACCTGAGGTCAGGAGTTTGAGACCAGCCTGGCCAACATGGTGAAATCCTGTCTCTACTAAAAAAAAAAAAAAAAAAAATTAGCCATGTATGGTGGTACGTGTCTGCAATCTTAGCTACTGGGGAGGCTGACACAGGAGAATCGCTTGAACTCAGAAGGTGGAGGTTGCAGTGAGCCCAGCTAGTGCCACTGCACTCCAGACTGGGCAACAGAGCAAGATTCCATCTCAAAAAAAATAAAAATAAATAAAAAGAACCAAAACACTGTATTGAGGTATAATTTACATATATAAAGCTACTCATAGGCCAGGCACAGTGGCTTATGCCTATAATTGCAGCACTTTGGGAGGCTGAGGTTGGTGGATCACCTGAGGTCAGGAGTTTGAGACCAGCCTAGCCAACATAGTGAAACCCCATCTCTACTAAATATACAAAAATTAGCCAGGTGTGGTGGCAGGAGCCTGTAATCCTAGCTACTCGGGAAACTGGGACAGGAGAATCATTTGACCCGGGAGGCGGAGGTTGGAGTGAGCTGAGATTGCGCCACTGCACTCTACCCTGGGTGACAGAGCGAGAGTCCATTTCAACAATAACAAAAAAGCTACACATTTTTAAAGTATACAACTCTATAGAAGTCTTCTGTGAGACATGGAAAAAGAGGGAAAAAAAATAAAGTACACAACGCTGTGGGTTTGAGGATAAGCATATACCCATAAAACCATCACTACCGTCAAGACCATAAATATATTCATCACCTCCTGAAGTTTTCTCCCAACCCCTTTATTATTATTATTATTAATTTGTGTGTGTGCATGGTAAGAACACTCAATATAAAAGCTACCCTCTTGGACACATTTTAAGTGTACAATACAGTATCGTTAGCTATAGGCACTATGCTATATAATAGGTCTCCAGAACTTATTTATCTTGCATTACTGAAACTTTGTACCCTGTAATCATCACCTCCCCATTTTTCCCTTTCCTGAGTCCTTGGTAATCACAATTCTACTCTCTGCCCTGAGATCATACAGTATCTTTCTCCTTCTGGTTTATTTCACTCAGCATAATGCTCTCCAGGTCCATCCTTTTAAAAAATTATTTATTTATTTATTTATTTATTTATTTATTTAACTTTGAGTTCTAGGGTACATGTGCACAATGTGCAGGTTTGTTACATATGTATACATGTGCCATGTTGGTGGGCTGCACCAATTAACTTGTAATTTACATTAGGCACATCTCCTAATGCTATTCTTCCCCCAGCCCCCTACCCCACAACAGGCCCTGGTGTGTGATGTTCCCCTTCCTGTGTCCAAGTGTTCTCATTATTCAATTCCCACCTATGAGTGAGAACATGCGGTGTTTGGTTTTCTGTTCTTGCCATAGTTTGCTGAGAATGATGGTTTCCAGCTGCATCCATGTCTCTACAAAGGACGTGAACTCATCCTTTTTTATGGCTGCGTAGTATTCCATGGTGTTTATGTGCCACATTTTCTTTTTATGTATTTATTTATTTATTTATTTATTATTATACTTTAAGTTCTAGGGTACATGTGCACAATGTGCAGGTTTGTACATGTGCCATGTTGGTGTGCTGCACCCATTAACTCATCATTTACATTAGGTATATCTCCTAATGCTATCCCTCCCCACTACCCCCTCCCCACAATAGGACCCGGTATGTGATGCTCCCCTTCCTGTGTCCAAGTGATCTCATTGTTCAATTCCCACCTATGAGTGAGAATATGTGGTGGTTGGTTTTCTGTTCTTGCGATAGTTTGCTGAGAATGATGGTTTCCAGCTGCATCCATGTCCCTATAAAGGACACGAACTCATCCTTTTGTATGACTGCATAGTATTCCATGGTGTATATGTGCCACATTTTCTTAATCCAGTCTGTCACTGATGGACATTTGGGTTGATTCTAAGTCTTTGCTATTGTGAACAGTGCCGCAATAAACATACGTGTGCATGTATCTTTATAGCAGCATGACTTATAATCCTTTGGGTATATCCCCAGTAATGGGATGGCTGGGTCAAATGGTATTTCTAGGTCTAGATCCTTGAGGAATCGCCGCACTGTCTTCCACAATGGTTGAACTAGTTTGCAGTCCCACCAACAGTGTAAAAGTCTTCCTATTTCTCCACATCCTTTCCAGCACCTGTTTTTTCCTGATTTTTTAATGATTGCCATTCTAACTGGCGTGAGATGGTATCTCATTGTGGTTTTGATTTGCATTTCTCTGATGGCCAGTGATGATGAGCATTTTTTCATGTGTCTGTTGGCTGTATGAATGTTTTCTTTTGAGAAGTGTCTGTTTGGCCGGGCGCGGTGGCTCAAGCCTGTAATCCCAGCACTTTGGGAGGCCGAGACAGGTGGGTCACAAGGTCAGGAGATCGAGACCATCCTGGCTAACACGGTGAAACCCCGTCTCTACTAAAAATACAAAAAACTAGCCGGGCGAGGTGGCGGGCACCTGTAGTCCCAGCTACGCGGGAGGCTGAGGCAGGAGAATGGCGTAAACCCGGGAGGCGGAGCTTGCAGTGAGCTGAGATGCGGCCACTGCACTCCAGCCTGGGCGACAGAGCGAGACTCCATCTCAAAAAAAAAAAAAAAAAAAAAAGAGAAGTGTCTGTTCATATCCTTTGCCCACTTTTTGATGGGGTTGTTTGTTTTTTTCTCGTAAATTTGTTTGAGTTCTTTGTAGGTTCTGGATATTAGCCCTTTGTCAGATGAGCAGATTGCAAAAATGTTCTCCCATTCTGTAGGTTGCCTGTTCACTCTGATGGTAGTTTCTTTTGCTGTGCAGAAGCTCTTCAGTTTAATTAGATCCATGTGCCACATTTTCTTAATCCAGTCTGTCATTGATGGACGTTTGAGTTGGTTCCAAGTCTTTGCTATTGTGAATAGTGCTGCAATAAACATATGGTGCATGCGTCTTTATAGCAACATGATTTATAATCCTTTGGCTATATACCCAGTAATGGGATGGCTGGGTCAAATGGTATTTCTAGTTCTAGATCCCTGAGGAATCACCACGCTGTCTTCCACAATGGTTAAACTAGTTTACAGTCCCACCAACAGTGTAAAAGTCTTCCTATTTCTCCACATCCTCTCCAGCACCTGTTGTTTCCTGACTTTTTAATGATTGCCATTCTAACTGGTGTGAGATGGTATCTCATTGTGGTTTTGATTTGCATTTCTCTGATGGCAAGTGATGATGAGCATTTTTTCATGTGTCTGTTGGCTGTATGAATGTTTTCTTTTGAGAAGTGTCTGTTCATATCCTTTGCCCACTTTTTGATGGGGTTGTTTGTTTTATTCTTATAAATTTGTTTGAGTTCTTTGTAGGTTCTGGATACAGGTGCATCCTTTTAAAACTCATTGTTTCTTTAAATGTTTTATAAACTTCTAAAAATATACTTTACGGCCGGGCGCAGTGGCTCAAGCCTGTAATCCCAGCACTTTGGGAGGCCAAAATGGGCGGATCACGAGGTCAGGAGATAAAGACCATCCTGGCTAACACGGTGAAACCCTGCTCTACTAAAAAAATACAAAAAATTAGCCAGGCATGGTGGCGGGCACCTGTAGTCCCAGCTACTCGGGAGGCTGAGGCAGGACAATGGCGTGAACCCGGGAGGTGGAGCTTGCAGTGAGCCGAGATCATGCCACTGCACTCCAGCCTGGGTGACAGAGCGAGACTCCTTCTCCAAAAAAAAAAAAATATATATATATATATACACACTTTATGATAGTAACTTCCTTTTTTTTTTTTTTTTTAACAGAGTTTTGCTCTTGTTGCCCAGGCTGGAGTGCAATGGTGTGATCTCAGCTCACCGCAACCTCCACCTCCCGGGTTCACGCGATTCTCCTGCCTCAGCCTCCCTAGTAGCTGGAATTACAGGCACACGCCACCACTCCTGGCTAATTTTGTAATTTTAGTAGAGATGGGATTTCTCCACGTTGATCAGGCTGGTCTCAAATTCCCGACCTCAGGTGATCTGCCTGCCTCAGCATCCCAAAGTGCTGGGATTACAGGTGTAAGCCACTGTGCCCGGCCATGATAGTAACTTCTTAGATTAATAAAGAGGTTTGAATTGTTTTTAGAAAAACAATAGAGTTTTGTTTTATAATCTCTTAGATTCTCCTCTCCTACCTCCTACCCTTCAATACCAGGACCAAAGAGAAGCCGCAGATCCCAAGCACCACACACTGACCTATAGCAGGGGCTGGCAACTGGCCATGTGTCAAGTCCAACCAGCCACCAGATTCTTGTGAGGTCTGCCAGCTAAGAACGAATTTTACATTTTAAATTATTTTTTAAAAATCAAAAGAATAATGACATGTGAAAATTACATAACATTAAAATTTTTGGCATCCATAAATAAAGTTTTATTGAAACACAGCTATGTCCCTTTGTTTATGTGTAGTTCATGGCTGTTTTGCCCTAAAACAACAGAGTTGAGCCATTTTGGCAGAGACAGCATGGTCCATGATGCACAAATCCTAAAAGATTTACTATCTGGCCCTTCACAGAAAAGGTTTGCTACCCCCTGGCCTAAAGTAGTAGTTTATGTAGCATCTTCAAGGGATTTCAACCTTACAAAAACAAACTAAATTCCATTTCACTGAACATTTTGATCCCTCATTCCCTTTCCCCCTTAATCGTCATCTGCTCCAAAGAACTGAAAAATGATTTAGGCATGATTTGGACGGAAAGTTATGAAATAAGAATATCTCATCTTTAAGGAATTTGGTGCTCATGATTTTTAAAAACGGACTTGTTAACTTTATGATTCAAAATAAAAGCAGAAGCTTTTTTTTTGTCTTAGATTTCAAATGTCACATCTAAAAGTGAAACATCAGTAGAAAACGATAATAAGGTTTCACGTCTATTTTTCCTTTTCTTTTATATTTGATTTGGAGGTGTCAAGATATATGAACATACATCCTACAGTGTGTGATGATTTTGTGAAATTTGAATGTGCTGATGAAATGTATAATCTTTCTAGTCACTTAGCCCTTATGAAATGAAAAATTCACTTTAGCATAAAAAATTAGTTAATTTGCATATTATTTATTCACATATAGCAGTTCTTCTAGTTAATTATTCCTATGCTCCAGGATATACACAGGGCTGTTTCAGTCCAGCAGATGAGGACAGAAATGGGGTTGATCTTTTTCATCTCTGTGTAACTGGTATTTGCATGCCTAGCACATTGCCTGGCACAGACTATGTAGCAGAAATGTATGCTTAATGAATGAAGTGGTTTGTTGATTGTTCTAAACATTTCAAAGTTTTAAATTCCATTTGGTTTTGCATATGTATAAAAATATATACTAAATTATTTTGGATTCTGAGAAGACTAAGTATACTGTTTTTCAATTCTTCAGTAATTATATTAATAACTTCGATTTTTACAGAAACTTATTAGTATTATAGAATTTCCTGAGAAGCTACCATGAGAAATCTCAGTAAAGTTATTATTACAATGGATAATGTATTACTTCACTCTTCTGAACAAGTTATAACAACATTGATTTTCAAAAAAATAAACATTTTCTGATTGGAAAACTAATAAATATTCATAAGAAATTCAGAGACTATAGGAATATGTAGGAAAAGACAATGATAATCTCACCCCTGGAGATAACCCCTATTAACAACTTGTTTCTTCAAATTTTTTTCTATACATATGCCAACATGTAAAATAATTATTATTTTACTAAAATTTAATCCTACTATACAAACTGTTTAGAGCTTGTTTTTGTTCTCTCATGTTTCTATGTCAATATTTAAAAATGCATTTTATAATTTTAGTGGCTTAATAGTTTCTATTACATGAATTTACCATTATTTATTCACACTTTCCTGTTGACAAATATGTGATTAAAATTATATTTTATTCCAAAGTGTTTTAAATGTCAAGTAATCTAATGACAGCTACTTTTAAAAAAATGCTAAGAGTGCTGTTAAGAGAAAGAAGAGAGAAGAGAATAAAACAAGCAAGTGAATTTTTGTTTAAGCAAAAATGAACCCTAGTGCATCCTGAGAATTTCTAGCCAGCGAGCTGTAGACAACTTGGCACGGCTAATGCAATGATAGCACAATCATATGTCAGTAATGCAAGTATATGAAATTGCAGGTAAACAAATGCCTTTGCTTTAAAGAAACTGTGATTTAACTACTGTAGAGACTGTTCTTGTTAGAGGTCCATAGGGTTTTTAGGTTTAGAGAAACTATACCTTGAGGTTTTGTTGGGGTCTAACGGACCACCAAGGAAACAGCCGACGGGTCTGCTGCTTGCCTTTCACTGTCTTCGGTTGCAGCAGTGCTGAGATCTTAACTCCTCGAACCTGAGGACAGAGTTATGGCAAATGGCTGAATAGATCAAGATTTCATAATATGCATGGGCTTCCAGACAGAACCAACATTAAGATTTATGTGATCTGGGATATGTCTTGTAATTCTACCAGTTTGATTAGAAAGGGATCTGGAGGGCTTGGGGAATGCCACCCCTAATAGCTCCCTGTGTTCAACTAGTAAAGACAAGACCAGTGGGGCTTGTCCAAGCCCCCAGTGCAAAGTAAGACCTTAACTCCATAGTGGTTAAGGTCTAGCCAGGCTTCTGCTAATTTACCCCTTTCCAGACAAGTATAAAAAGCAGAAAGTACGCTGGTGCTTGGTGACCTTATGAATGCCATTAGTTTTGTTGAATTTGAATTCCTTTACAGGAAATGTTCTAATATGTGCGAGTGTTGCATCATTTAAAGTAGCAGATTAGTAGGACAAATGTTGCAGATGTGACTTAGACTAGTTCTCTAAAATAAGTCAGTATGTCACTAGATACAAATAAAATGTAAGTCTGTATTGCATATCAGATGACCCACAGTGTGAGCAGGCAACAATGACAAGGCTGGAAAGAGACTAGTAATAAGAATAATAATAGCCGATGCTTACACAGCCTTATGTGCCAGGCCCTATTCTAAGCATTTTACATGAATCACTTCATTTAAACTTTACCAGGATTCCACAAACTTAGCTACTGTTATTATTCTCTTTTCACAATTGAGAAAAACTGAAGCACAGATAAGTTGGTAAACTAGCGCCGTGTCCGTACATAATATGTGGTAGAGTGGTGATTCAAACCCAGTCTACCTCTGGCACCTGCACTGTTAGCCACTAGTATGTCTGAGAAATTCAAAAATTTAAAGTCAGTCTCTAGCCAACCCAGGTGCAATAAGCACCCCCAAATCCCTGATCGATGTCCTGAAATACCATTTCCCACGTAAAAGAGCCAGGCTCCTTAAAGAAATGGCTGAGTCAAGGTCTAGGGCAGGACATGAACAAGGGAACCCTGAAGCACCTTGTCGTATAGATAGTGAGGAAGATATTGAAGACTACAGGGTCATTCTCAAAAGGACAGCAGAACCAACTTAAAGAGGCTCCCAATGGCCAAAGGTGTCACAATTTTGACATCAATAGGGATAATACCAGCAATAGATTGAAACACCTCAAATATGTTTAAATCTATGAGTCCATAATGATGCTCAAAAAACTGGTCATGTTTAGAAGATTATTGGGAGGCAACTCATTATTGAATTGATAACCAGTAAATAAATTCTACCATTTTTTTTTCTGCCTTTCCTATATGAACTGTATGCCCCAGTAACTAAATAGTGCATGAGGCAAAGTTCCTGTTTAAAGAACTAATTCAACCACTAAACAACAAAGGAATAATAGAGTCCCCTTTCGATAGCCTCTAAAGAACTAAAGGGTCTAGGCCTTAAGGAGAAGTGATTGCTAACATAACAAGAATACAGACAACCAAACAGTATGGACCTCCTGATGGAAGAAGGAAGAATATACCCATTCGTGAAGAAGTCTTGACAAAAAAGCAGATTCAAATCTTACCAAGTTTCTTGTTCAAATACCAATTTCAGAAAATAGGACAAAGAAACATGTTGCACTACACTGGGAGAATGAAGGAAGCAAACAAACTAGACTATGAGAAACTCTTCAGAACAAATGACCTGATTTATTCAATTAATAATTTTCAAGAAAGGGGGTTCAGTGGGAAGCCTATAGATTAAAAGAGATTTAAAAGGCATATTGATGAATTGCAACAAGTGGACCTTATTTGGATCTTAATTTTTTAAAACTGTAAAAGAACTTGCATTTATGAGAAAATTGGTCATTTGAACAATGAATCAATATGGATGTTAAGAGATTATTGTTAATTTTTTTAGGTGTTATAATATTATGGTTTTAAAAAAGTCTTCTCTTTTACTGATATGTTCTCTGGCATTTGCTTCAAAATAATATGCAATGGAGTTGGAGGTAAAGATAAAACAGAATTGACCCTGAGTTGATAATTATTGAAGTTGAGTGATGGGTATTTGGAAGTTTATTATTATTCTATTATTACATAATAGTTTTAAATTATTATAGTAATATGCCCTTTCTGTGCGATGCAGTGATATGAAAAAGATAAATTTGGGTAGCTATTGTTAAAATAAAATGTAAGAACCTTGAACTAGAAATAGGAAGACAAAGGCCAGATGGTACTGTCAAGAAATACCATCAGCAATAATTTATTATAGCTTGGCAGCTATTGTTTGAGTAGATTCATTTATACTTTAGACACTAGAATTATGAGTCCAAATGAATGAGTCATCCTTAAATCTCCACCACAAGATCACAAACATTTACTAAACACCAACTTTGTGCGGGGTGCTGGAAATCCAGACACGCTTCTGCCTCTAACAGGTGAAAAAGAAAATGGGACAACACTAGCCCTAATCTAAAATGATTGGAGGTGTGATAAAGGGAGTACAAAGAGATACCGTAGCACAATGCAGAGGTTAATTCCATCTAAGGTAGTAACGGTTGGGAGATGGCCTTTGATAAAATTGTGTGAGGTAGAAAAAGAGATTAGGGAAAGGGCACAGAGGAGAAGGATGAGGCTGAAGGTTGATGAGGAGGGTCGGGAGTGCCGAAGGCCTCCATATGTCATTCCTGGCCCTTCAGACTCCACCCGCTTCCTGGGGGAATTTCACTTTTCCTCCTCTCACCTATATACTAGTGATTCAAATGATTCAGAAATCCTTATCTCCAGCTCTGACCTCTATGCTGAGTTCCAGAACAGCTTGTCCAAATGTCCACTCTTCATTATGGATTTCACTTCAAAGTCAACATGTTCCAAAACTGAGCTCATTATCTTTCCCAGCAACCTATTCCGCCTCTCATATTCCCAATGTTTATGAAAGTGTTCAAGATACAATCCTTAGAGGCCTGGGTGGTGTCCTGTAGCTCTACCTCTGACAGTCTGCGTCTTCAAGGCCTCCTGAAGCCGCCTCTCCTCCTTCCCCCACTGCTGTTGCCTTGGTTCAAGTTTTGCCATCTCTCGGGCAATAGCAAGTGTCTTCCAACTGCTCTTTCTGCCTCTAGTTTCTTCTTGTTCTGATCTTTTTTTTCTATTATTCTCTTAAAGTACCAGTGTTCCAAAGCTTTCTTCACAAGAAGTGCCTGGGGTATTGATTACAAATACAGAATTACCAGGTCTTCGCCACTGGAAATTCTGATTCTGTGAGTCTGGATTGGGGCCAAGAATTTTTTTTTTTTTTGAGACAGGATTTCACTGTGTCATCCAGGCTGGAGTGCAGTGGCACAATCAGGGCTCATTGCAGCCTTGACCTCCTGGGCTCAAGCAGTCCTCCTACTTCAGCCTCTCAAGTAGCTGGGACTACAGACATGTGCCACCATGCCCAGCTAATTAAAAAAAATTTTTTTTTGTAGAGATAGGGTTTCACCATGTTGTCCAAACCTGGGCTCAAGCAATCTGCCTTCCTTGGCCTCCCAAAGTGCTGGGATTACAGGTATGAGCCACCACACCCGGCCGGGCTCTGTAAGTTTGAGAAATACTGTTTGAAAATACATCCCTGCTATATATCCTTGCAAAACCTCCATATAGCAGTATTTTATGTAAAGGTGATTTCCAGTAAGAAGTATAGTTTACATTGCAAACCACACATAAAGATGCATATGTGTGCAGTAATGGAAATGACATTTTCACAAAACAAATTTTTCTCCTCTATTTCATTTTAAAATAATCATAGGAACTCACTAAATTGATTTCAAGACCTACAGCTTGAAAACACTGTGCTTTAACTGTGGGTTAAAATTCAAGTTTCTTAACTTGTTTCATCACAGTTTAGCTCTTACTCATCTTTTGCAAATATTTCCACATTAAATTGCTTAGTGGCCATGCCTTAGTGTGTGCTGTGCCTTCTGCCCAGAACTTCTCTTGGCCTCTTGTCTGCTTGGTGAACTTTTTTCTTTATTGACATCATTGCTCAGGTATCACTATCTTAGTATAATCTCCCCTAAGTACTGGGGCCACAGTGAGGGGCTTTGGCCTAGTTGCTCCCTTTAAAATTTGTACATGCCTAAATAAATGCCCCGCATCTACCTAACCACCTTGCAATTATCCATTTATAATGACTGTCACTCCAGCTACACCTCATTCCTTGAGTGTAGGGAACCTTTTCTTAGTAGTTTTTGTATTCTCAGGCCCAGAAAGCTGCCTGGCATAGGACAGAAGCTTAAGAAGCAGTAACTACTGCAGCATGATGGAATGAGCAGAGGGTGTGGCGGAGGAGTGCTAGCACAGTACCCAGATCTCAGGGCAGGAGCTGAAACTGGAAAGTAGCTTGCATTCAGATTGAGAAAAAGACCCCAAAGCAACACTGAAAACCTTGGACCTTAACTTCCAACTAAGACAGAAGTTTTATTCCTAAGTGGGATTATTTAGCCAGAGAAAGGCTATGATTAGAGCTTTGATAATGTGGTACAGGATGCTGAGAACAGTCTGGGAACTCAGACTTGAGACTGTAGAGGTAATGTTGATGAGGAGTGGGTTCTGAGCGAGAATGTTGAGAGATGTATCAGATGAGGCCTGATGAATGATAGATTCCAGGGATGGGAGAATGAGGCATCAAAAATCACTTGGAACCTCAGCCAGGAGATCAAGGTCAGCATCAGCAGTGATAAGTCATGGTGGCAGCATGCTTTTTTGAAATGGGATTTTACCGGCGGGCCTTGGTGGCTCAAGCCTGTAATCCCAGCACTGGGAGAGCCCGGCCAGGCCGGTCGAGGTCCGTCCGAGACCATCCTGGCTAACCGCAGTGAAACCCGTCTCTACTAAAAAATACAAACTAGCGAGGCCAGTGGCTGAGCCTGTAGTCCCAGCCTACTCCCGGGAGGCTGAGGCAGAATGGCCGGGTGCCAGGTGAGCTGCAGTGAGCTGAGATCGAGCCTGCACTCCCAGCCTGGAGGCGACCCAGGCGAGACTCCGTCTCAAAAATAGTTTTGCCGGGCGCGGTGGCTCAAGCCTGTAATCCCAGCACTTTGGGAGGCCGAGACGGGCGGATCACAAGGTCAGGAGATCGAGACCATCCTGGCTAATAACACGGTGAAACCCCGTCTCTACTAAAAAAATACAAAAAACTAGCCGGGCGAGGTGGCAGGCGCCTGGGAGGCGGAGCTTGTAGTGAGCTGAGATCCGGCCACTGCACTCCAGCCTGGGCGACAGAGCGAGACTCCATCTCAAAAAAAAAAAAAAAAAATGAAATGGAGTTTTGCTCTTGTTGCCTAGGCTGGAGTGCAATGGCACGATATCAGCTCACTGCAACCTCCACCTCTTGAGTTCAAGCAATTCTCCTGCCTCAGCCTCCCGAGTACCTGGGATTACAGGCATGCAGCACCACACCCGGCTAATTTTGTATTTTTAGTAGAGACGGGGCTTCTCCATATTGGTTAGGTTGGTCTTGAACTCCCAACCTCAGGTGATCCACCCACCTCGGTCTCCAAAAGTGCTAGGAACAGGCGTGAGCCACTGTACCCGGCCCAGCATGCACTCTTATGTGATGGGATGAGAATGGTACTTTACCACTGTGATCTCTCTTCCAATAACCCATAACCACTGTCTCATTAGGAGAAAAGCATCAGATAAATCCCAAGTGAGGGACAGTCTACAAATTGCCTGATCAGTCCCTGCTCAAAACTGTCAAAGGCAGCAAAAACAGGGAAAGTCTAGGAAACTGTTAGAGCCAAAAGTAGCCTAAGGAAGCATGACTAAATGCAATGCAGTATCCTGGATGGGATCCTAACAGGAAAAGGGCATTAGAAATCTGAATAGAGCCTGGGCAATATAGTGAGATCCCCATCGCTACAAAAAATTAAAAAATTAGCCAGGTGTGGTGGTGTGTGCCTATAGTCCCAGCTATTTAGGGGAGTAGGGGGCAGGGGGGTAGGGAGTGCCAAGGTGGGAGGACCACTTGACCCTGGGAGGTCAAGGCTACAGTGAGCCCTCATTAAGCCACTTGCACTCTAGCCTGGGCAACAAAGTAAGACAGGGTTTCACTAAAAGAAAAGAAAAAAATCTGAATAGTGTGGACTTCAATTAATAATAATGTATCAATATTGATTCATTTATCAATTGTGACAAATGGACCTCACAATTATAAGATGTTAATTTTTAAAATTATTTAACAAAAATTATCTCATAATGATGTTTGTGTGTGTGTATGTTTGTTTGGTTTTTTTTGAGACAGGAGCTCACTCTGTTGCCCAGACTAGAGTGCAGTGGCATGATCTTGGCTTGCTGCAACCCCCGCCTCCCAGGCTCAAGCAATTCTCCTGCCTCAGCCTCCCAAGTAGCCAGGATTACAGGCACATGCCACTACTGCCCAGCTAATTTTTGTATTTTAAGTAGAGACGGAGTTTCACTATGTTGGCCAGGCTGGTCTCAAACTCCCGGCCTCAGGTGATCCACCTGCCTTGGCCTTCCAAAGTACTGTGATTACAGGTGTGAGCCACCGCGCCCAGCCTTATTATGATATTTGGATATGGCATGTTGTGTGGATGGTGGATGGCAATAATGCAGGAAATACAAGGGGAGGACTTGTGTGGAGTAGGAGGTCACTCAGAAACCATGGTTATTTCATTGGTATTCAAAATCTGAAGCTTCTTATATGAATTTCTTGCTGTGCATCTCTTGCTTTCATTTTTGGACATTAACACTCAAGCCTGTCTCAAGTCCCCTTCATTCTTTGCTTGACCTAACTCAGAGGTTAACTGTCGGTCTTACATAGACATGATGTTAGCACCATGGTTCCCTGTGCCTGGAACGTTTTCTACCAGGTTTTCTCCTAGTCAGCATTTCCTTGTCATTCAGCTCAAATGTCCCCTCCCCAGAAAGCCTCTTTTGATGACCTGATCTAAAGTAGCCACTCCCCAGTCCCTCTACATAGCATGGTTCTGTTGTTTTGTTCATGGCTCTTCTCACTATCTAACATTTACTTGTCTGTTAACTTTTTTATGGTATGTGGTGTATTTTCCCACTCAAACTGAAGTCCCATGAAAGCAGAACCTCACCTGATTGATCACTGCTCTATACTTAACTGCAGAACAGTACCCAGAGTACTAGTAATGCTCAGGAAATATCTGCTTAATTAATTCATGTAAAACACTCTCTTAGTCAGTTTGGCGACTATCACAAAATAGCATAGCCTGGGTGGCTTCAACAACAACATGTATTTCCTACAGTTCTGGAGGCTGAAAGCCCAAAGTGAAGGTGCTGATGGATTCCTGGTGAGGGCTTTCTTCCTGGCTTGCAGACAGCTGCCTTCTCGCTGTGTCCTCCTGTGGTGGAGAGAGAGAGATCTCTCCTTAGAAGGCACTAATGCCATCATGGGGATTCCACTCTCAGGACCTCTGTAAACCTAAATACCTCCCAAAGGCTCCACATCCTAATACCATCACACTGAGCATGCAGCTTTAACATATGAATCTTGGGGGAACATGATTCAGTCCATAATAAACACCATTATGGCTCCATCCGCTCTGCCACCCAGATACATTAGTGTAGAATACTAGTGATTGTAAGAAAATTGTGACTCTTTCATGCTATTTCCATGTCCCCTCTCATATGCCATTTATAGACAGAATAAAAGCAAGAAAATTCTCTTCCTTATAATTCCTTCCCCAATTCTATTTCCCTGAGAAAAAAGCAAGCCATTCAAGTAATAGAAGCATAGCTAAATGAAATGCGGTATATCCTTGCCAGACCTTAAAAGGGAGTTAGTTAAGGGGCCTCAGACTGCCTTCCTCTGGCTGTAATCAGAGGAGGAAAGAATTGAGCACATTTATCCTTTTTCCTCTTACCAATTTCTCTTCTCCTTTTCTCCTTCATCTCTGACTCTTTCCTAATCCCCCTGGCCTGGTGGAGGGAGAGGTATGGGTACCCTTGCACTCTCCAGATCTCAGGAAAGATGCAGAGAATGACTCAGGGCTTCCTCCGGCAGAAACATCAGCTCTAAGCTGTGCTGGGGAATCACTTAGAGGTTATGAGTGTGGGAACTTCCCTCAACATAGTAAACACCTTTCTGGCATAACAGGAGAATGCAGAATACTTTCTTTGGGCCCAGGGACATTATTGCTTAATTTATTCTATATATGTACAATAAATTAAATATATATAGAATAAATTATTTAAATATAATATACACACACGTGTGTGTGTGTGTAAATAAAACAACATACAGGTATACATGCATTTAGCCATTTAAAGTTCAACAGCATTTCAGTTGTATTTCTTAGCATTTCAACCACAGAAACTGTTGAACTAGGCACTTATAGGTATTTACTAAGAGCAAATACAAATTCTACATTAATGTAGATTTCATTTCTTCATTAAAGAGCTGTCACTACAATTGGCTGGCCCATGAATGTGCATCATGAGGTATCAAAACACAGGCATTTTCAAGCAACTCTTAGAACAATGCAAGGCCCTCATTGTCTGCTGTTTTACACATGCACACACATATACACACACACAATGGTTATTTTTGTCAGTGATCAGAACTCAGTAAGCAACAGTGAATAGATAAGTGAAAAAGTCATGGTCTCACTCTGTCGCCCAGGCTGGAGTGCAGTGGTGACATCTCAGCTCACTGCAGCCTCAAACTCCTGGACTCAAGCAATCCTCCCACCTCAACCTCCCAGGTAGCTGGGACTACAGGCACGTGCCACCATGCCTGGCATGGTTTGACTGTGTCCCCACCCAAATCTCAACTTAAATTGTGTCTCCCAGAATTCCCACATGTTGTGGGGAGGGACCCAGGGGGAGGTAATCCAATCATGAGGGCCAGTCTTGCCTGTGCTATTCTTGTGATAGTGAATAAATCTCACGAGATCTGATGGATTTATCAGGGGTTTCTGCTTTCGCTTCTTCTTCATTTTCTCTTGCTGCTGCCATGTAAGAAGTGCCTTTTGCCTCCTGCCATGATTCTAAGGCCTCCCCAGCCATGTGGAAGTGTAAGTCCAATTAAACCTCTTTTTCTTCCTAGTTTCAGGTATGTCTTTATCAGCAGCGTGAAAATGGACTAATACACTGGCTAATTTTTAAAAATGTTTCTTTTTGGAGAGACAGTGTCCTGCTATATTGCCCAGGCAGGTCCCAAACTCCTGGGCACAAGCAATCCTCCTGCCTTGACCTCCCACAATGCTGGGATTCTAGGTGCAAGCTACTGTAGCTGGCCTGAGGTTACATTTTAATGAGGACAGGAAGATGAAAAATACGTAATCAAGCAACAAATAAGTGTTACAGGAAAATAAGATAAAGGGTAGAGAGTGAGCAGGGGCTAGAAGTTTAGGGATTGGGGCAGATAGATGAAAATTTAAGGGAAAAGCATTCCAGGTAGAAAAATAGCAATGTACAGAGCTTCTGAGGCAAGAAGAAGCTTTGTGTGTATGTGGTAAGAAAGGGCCCAGTGTGGATGACACCCTATGAATGGAGGAGGAAAGAGGTCAGAGTGGTGAACAGGGCCCAGTCACGTGGGGCCCCCTAGGCCACAGAGAGGAGTTTGGATTGCAATGGGAAGCCATGGATGATTGTAAATGGTGGAGTGATATGGTCCGATTTATACACAAACATACCCCTTTCTGGCTGCTACCACCAGGTAGTGAAAAGGCCACTGGGGGCCAGAGGAAAGACAGGGTAACTAGTTAGGGAGGTTTTTGCTATAACCAGTTGAGCAAAACTAGGAGTTCCATTGAGGAGTGGTGGCTGAGACTTCTTGGGTGAAATCAATGGAGATGTGCAGAGAAGGTGAGAAATGTCAACTTGAGATGTGTCTTGGAGGAGGGACTGATAAGGCCTGCTGATCTCCTGGATGGAGAGAATGAGAGAAAGCAGAACCAAGGATGACTCGTAGATTTGGTGCTTGAGCAACTGAGTGGATGTGGGGCTGGTAACTGAGGTGGGAAAGACTGAGGGAGAAGCACGTTTAGGGGGTGGAGCCAAGTTTGGTTTTTGGCCATTTAAAATGGGAGTTACTTATTAGACATCTAAGAGGAGAAATTGTGTGAGCAATTGGGCCCTGGGTCAGTGTGGAAGACAGGTCTTTGGGAACCATCAGCTGTAGTCCTCCCTGGCCTTCAGAATGGGCCCAAAGCCCTCCTCCACTTTTCATGGAATTTCCAAGCTCTTGAGATGATTTTGGTGGAACTTCCAGGTGGATAGAGGGGAGGTGGAGGCTTCATTCTCATTGTCATCTCTAGCTCCAGCTTCTGCTTTGGTTGAATTGGCTCAGTTTAGCAACTATGTCTTCTTCCTCCGTGACATCCTCTTCTCAGAGAGGAAATTCAGCCACTTTCTCTATGTCCATACGCAGTCAAGATATTGAGTGTGCAGGGAACTGCATTAAAGATTTGCTGGAAGCAGATGTGAGCGTGTGTGTTTGGAAATAGTGCGAAGGTGATACTGTAACACAAATTATATTAAATGGAATATTGGGTCTCTCTGTTTTCAACTCTCTTGGGCCACTCTACCTGGGGGACATTTGGGGATATTTCTATGGCCTTATCATACCTCCTATTCCCAGATCCTGGACTTCTCTGGATAGAGAAATTCTGCTGTCTCCACTCCAGCCCTATCCTTCCCCTCAAAACAGCTCCAAATCTATTTTACAATTCAAATCTACCGCAGACTCAGGGGGAAAAAAGGCTTTCATTAAATAAATCTCTCCTTAGAAAACATGTGTTGTTTATGAAAAGTAAGCCTTTCTCCGCTTTAACAACTCCTTGTGCCTATTCTAACATTCAGACAGCTGCTTGGGGTGGGAAACAGAGGAGGGGAGTCAGTCTAGTTGCTGCTCTCAGTCAGTGATCTCAGTCATGGGGAAAATGTTCCATGTCCCAGGTGTGCCAGGGGGACCTTTTTACCGCATGCCTGGAGAGGCCAGTGACAAGGAAAGGAATAAGACTTCCTTCCCAGGCACAAGGACCACAGTGCTGGGCTGAAGAGCGGTGGCCAGCAGAAGGCAATTTGTAGAATGGCCTAGCTTTGGAGGAGGCTTGTATCTCAAGCGTTTCTGCATTTCGCAGATTTGGGAAATGACGACTAGAAACAGAAATAGCTAAAGCACTAGACATGCAGTTGACAGCACTCACTGAGTTGGAGCAGAACATCTCTGTTCCTTAAACACTGAATTTTAAGTACATCCAGACAAGGAGACAGATTTTTTCCGTAATTGATAAATCCATTAATTACCTGGCAGATAATGCCAGAAAGTGGCTGAGCTGACCAAAACAGGATGTGCCCAGAAAGAACCGTAGAAGTAGACAAGTCACATTCAGGAGTGTGACCTCAAAACCAGAACAGAGACCCTCCTCTAGCCCAGAGTGAAGGTTTTAACAGTGCTGTCCCGGGAGGGGAGGTATCTAGCTACCACACTGGGTATACTTGTACTGATTTTTAGCATCTATACTGATGCTTAGGTTAATTATAGATTACATGCTAGGGTTCAGCCCTTTTCAACCCTCTTGTTTTGCGATATCCTGAGTTAAAAGAGTCTTAAGGATAGCCCTACACTGGCCGGGCACGGTGGCTCACGCCTGTAATCCCAGCACTTTGGGAGGCTAAGGTGGGTGGATCACCTGAGGTCAGGAGTTCAAGACCAGCCTGGCCAACATGACAAAACCCCACATCTATAAAAATACAAAAATTAACTGGGTGTGGTGGCGCATTCCTGTCATACCAGCTGCATGGAAGGCTGAGGCAGGAGAATTTCTTGAACCTGGGAGGTGAAGGTTGCAGTGAGCCAAGATCATACCATGCACTCCAGCCTGGGCAACAAGAGCGAGACTCCATCTCAAAAAAAATAAAAAAATAAATAAAAAATAAAAAGATAACCCTATTCTTGTGCTGTCAGTCTGGCCAGAGGATGGGAGACCAATAAACTCCCCTGTAAAAAATGTTGCCTAATGAGGAGCTCTTCCTAATGAATGAGCCCACTGTTGGATAAATTTCACCTTCCAATCTCCTCTCTCCTTTTCTGTGTTCCTCCCTCTGCCTCTATCCAGCTCTGTTTTTTTTACTTTCAGAAGATTCTTTTCTTTCTGCCTTTCACTAACTCCCAGTCATCATTTTGAATGTATTTTGCTTACTAGACCCTTTGGAGGAGAGCTCCAATGTATGTGCCAAGTGGTAGAATATTTTCAGCATGATAGCATTTCTATGAAGTTTTGAAAATATGCAAACCAATGTTATGTATCGTATGAATGCATCCATATATTGTCCAGGGAGCACCCTGTTCCAAAGTATTCAGTATGTAATCCTTCTGAAAGAAAGCATGAGGAAATACTACAAAATGGAAGGCTTTGATATGTCATTCATTAGGCCAAGTTGAAAATTATTTATATGAAAGAATATTATTCAACCCCTAACAGTTAATAGAAAAGAATATGTGTATGGTGTGCATTTTTAAATAAACTTTATGTATCTCCAGATCCTCTAAGATCTGATGCAGACCAAACAGAAAATAAGTTATCATTCCTACTTTCCCTTCCTTCCCTACATCCATGAATACTCAGAGTTTCCTCTGTGGGCTGGGCCCTAGGGATACAAAACTGTCATAGAATTTGTCTCTGCCATCCAGCAGCCCATGCTGTAGCTGAGGAGAAGATAACATAACCCCTAAGTACTTGAGATAACTGCTCTAGCTGTGCATACAAGGCACTGAGGCAACATTCCTCAGGGTCTTCTGACATCTGCATGCAGTCAGGCAGATCCCCAGGCCCTGCTTAGATAAAGAACACTAAGGTTCCAGAACCACAGCTCTGTGTGAACAGAGAAAAGGAACGAACCTCTCTTCCTCTTTGCAAATATAAGTGTATGTATTTATAAAGTATTTGGAAAACTTATTTAAGAAAGTTGTTAGGATATTACACACCCATTCAATCAACAAACATTAAAAGAAAAAATCCAGCCATACAAATCATTGGTGAGGATCTGGAGCAGTGGACACCCTCACAGGATGCTTATAGCAGTGTAAGTTGGCACAACAATTTTGGAAAGCAATTTTGCCAATATTTAGTATAGCTGAAGATATACATACACTGTGACTCAGCAGTTGCACTTGAGATATTCTCACAGATGGGTACAAAGACTCATGAATAAGAACAGTCTTTGTGTCATTTATAATCATGAAAAAATGGAAACAACCTGAGTGGCCATCAACAAGATTCAGACTTGAAAAACTAGAATGGTGTGTAGCAGTAAAAGAGAATAAATTGGAACTATATGTACCAACACAGATAAATCTCAGAAACAAGTGGTAGAATATTTTCAACATGATATAATAGCATTTCTATGAAGTTTTGAAAATATGCAAACCAGTGTTATACATTGTATGGATATATCCATATGTTGTAAAAGTTTAACATTGAAAGCGCAACAATGATAAAAGCTAATGAGTGGAACAACTGGAAATCTCATCAACTGCTAGTGGTTGTACAAATTAGGACAACCACTTGGGAAGCTGTTTGGCAGTTTCCAGTAAAATTGAGTGCATGCAGATGAATGACCCAGCAATTCCACTTCAAGGTATAAGATGGACCACAACTTGGGTACAGAATATTCACAGCAGCACTGTTCACAGTACCCACAAACGTAACCACCCAAATTGTTGGATGACCAGATGAATAAATTGTGGTACATTATACAATAGAATGCTACACAGCAGTAACATAACTGAACAAACAAGTGGATTAATCTCACAGACATAGAGCAAAGGAGCCCAGATATCAAAAAGCACATACAGTAGGATTAAGTTGAAAACAAAGGCAAAATTGGTTGATCGTGAAAGATATCTGGCTGGTGGTTACCTTTGTGGGAAAGATGATGGCTGGGAGGGGGTCCCAAAAGGGCTTCTGAGATGCTGATGCTATCATTATTATTAAATGTTATTATTATGTTGGTTAGAGACAGTGTCTCCCTCTGTTGCCCAGGCTGAAGTGCAGTGGTGTGATCACAGCTCACTGCAGCCTCAAAATCCTCGACTTGAGTGATCCTCCCACCTCAGCCTCCCTAGTAGTTGAAACTACAGGCGCATACCACCATGCTTGGCTAATTTTTAAATGTTTGTTGGAGAGATTGGATCAGACTATGTTGCCCAGGGTGGTCTTGAATTCCTGGGCGCAAGTAATCCTCCTGCCTTGACCTCCCAAAGTTCTGGGATTACAGGTGTGAGCCACTGCACCCAGCCCTGGTCATATTCTATTTCTTGATCTTGGTAGCAGTTACACAGGGGTATTCATTTTGTGAAAATGTATTGAGGTGTAAACTTATGATCTGAGTAGCATGCTATACTTTAATAAAAAGTTAAAAACAAAGCTAAGCACTACTTGTAGACAGTGATCAATTCCTAAGCTTGTTATACAACTTTATATTCCCGGGCAGGGGAATAAGCTAGGCATCTTGACCTTTGTGTCTTTTCAGTGTAGATTAATCGGGAAATAATAAAATAGCTGCTATCCTTGAGGACCTGTGTTACTTCTGTTCACGGTGTCTATTTGATGAAGAAGGGGCTCTATTTAATGAAGAAATGTCAGAAGATCTGATTCTTCTTGGCTTTATCACCTATTGCTGCTACAATCTTTGATGTGTCAGAGTATTCTATCTTGCCTTATTTTTGGTCAAGTGAGGACTACAATGATGACTTGTGAACATTACACAAGATATATTTATAAACATATTTTGTAAACATTAAGGGGCTACAGATTTGATTTCTTATGATCCAACAAATGTGCAGTAAGATTATATTTATGTCTCATAATGGGTCTAACATTAGAAAGGGGCCAGGCCTTCAATAATGTTTGTCAAAGGAGGGAATGAGCTTATATTTCAGGATCTGAAATACACATTCATTTTTTTCTATGTAGATTGGAGAAGGATTATATTATTATTCATTTTGATGTTTGAATTTGTTAGGCTATGGTGCCCAGTTATTTGGGCAAACATGTCTAGATGTTGCTGTGAGGTACTTTTAAGACAAGATTAACATTTAAGTTGTCAGCTTTGAGTAAAACAGTTTCCCCTTTATTATGAGGGTAGGCATCACACAATCAGTCGAGGGTCTTAGGAGGCTGAGCTCCTCTGAGGTGAAAGAAATTCTGCCTCTAGACTGCCGTCGAACTTAAAACTGCGGCACCCCTCCTCTCCAGGTCTCCAGGCTGCCCTGCAGATTTTGGACTTGCTAGCTCCCACAATTGCCAGTTTCTTGAAACAGATTTATCTACCTCTCTTTCCCTCTATGTGTATGTGTGGGTATATATGTATATACACACACACCCCCACACACACCTATTACACACTGTGTCAGGGTTCTCCAGAGAAACAGAATCAATAGGATGTGTGTATATATATGTTTCTCCTGTTACGGGTATGCACACACACATGGTTCTGTTTCTCTGGAAAACCCTAATTAATACAGTGTGCAATAGGAAAAAACTAAAATGTCTTTTCCTACTGTTTATACTCTCAAAGCAACACAGAGCTAGGTGCAGTGGCTCATGCCTTAATCCCACCACCTTGGGAGGCCAAGGTGGGAGGATCGCTTGAACCCAGGAGTTCAAGACCAGCCTGGGCAACATAGTAAGATCTAGTCTCTACATAATTTTCTTTAAAAATTAGCTGGGCATGGTGATGTGTGCCTGTAGTCCCAGTTATTTTGTTGGCTGAGGGTCGGGGGATCACGTGAGCCCAGGAGGTTCAGGCTGTAGTGAGCTGTGATTGCGCCATTGCACTCCAGCCTGAGTGACAGAGCAAGACCCTGTTTCAAAATAGCAGCAACAACACAGAACATTTCTGGTCACCAAAATGTGTGGGTTTTGGCCACATTAAGCAATTCTCCACTTCTTGGCAGACATTGACTGGGTATCCTACAATTTAATTCAGTTCTGACACTAACTCTAGTTAGCACAAATGCCACAGGTTAAGGGCTCAGTCCCATGAGACTACCCCAAACATCAGATGCCAAGTGCAAACAGTAGGTTCTCAGATTATCCACACCTTTTGTCTGACTTGGTTACAAATCGGAGGTTCCCATGACCCCTTAGGGGTGCGATCATTTGCTAAAATGGTTCACAGAACTCAGAGAACACTTTTTGTTTACCTGTTATTATAACCTGTTATTATATAATTGTACCCTGTGTAACAGGATACAATTCAGGGTCAGGCATGGTGGCTCACACCTGTAATCCCAGCACTTTCAGAGACTCAGCCTGGCGGATCACATGAGCCCAGAAGTTCAAGACCAGCCTAGGCAACGTACAGAGACCCCACCTCTATTTTTTTAAAAAAGGAAAAACAAAAGGGATGCAACTCAGGAACAGCCAGATGAAAAAGATACACAAGGCAATGTATGGGGAAGGGGTTGTGAGCTTTCACGCCCTCTCAGGGGATGCCACCTTCCATGTTTTCAGCAACCCAGAAGCTCTCTGAACCCCGTAGTTTGGGGATTTTTATGGAGGCTTAATCGTGTAGGCATGATCAACAATTAACTCAACTCCGATCCCTCTTTCCTTCCTGGAGGTTGCAGTGTAGGACTGAAAGTTCCAAACTTTTAATCATGGGGTGGTCTTTCTGGTGACCGCTCTGCTTCCAGAAACCCGCCAAGAGTTACCTCATTAGAACAAAAGGTGCTCCTTTAACCCAGGAAACCCCAAGGAATTCGCTGTTTCAGGAACCGGGGGGTCAAAGACCAAATATTAGAACAAAGAATGCACCTAGCGATTGAGACACTCAGGAAATTACAAGGGTTTTAGGAGTTGTGTGCCAGAAACGGGGGTCAGACCAAATATCTCCTGCTTCTTATTTCACATAGAAGATAGGATGATGAGAGGAGATTTTTAAAGTAACCGTTAGGGAAAAGAGGATCTAGTCCCCATTTTAAATAGGCTTGGGTCAACTGTTTTGTCTGAATCATATGTGAAAACACAATTTTTCCCCTTATACTTTCCCTTAATTTTGAATTATTTAAGTGAAAGTGCAGGAGATTTGCCTATTTCTTAAAATGTGCTTTTTATTCTAGTACGTGTGTGTGTGTATGTGTTTTAAACATAGCTTAACTCATAGTATACGAATTCACATCCTGGTTGGTTTTTGTTTGTTTGTTTGTTTTTTACTTTGAGACAGAGTCTCGCTTTGTTGTCCAGGCCGGAAGTGCAGTGGCACAGTCTTGGCTCACTGCAACCTCTGGCTCCCAGGCTCAAGCAATCCTCGTGCCTCAGCTGCCCAAGTACCTGGGACCACAGGTGCACGCCACCATGCCTGGCTAATTTTTGTATTTTTAGCAGAGACAGGGTTTTGCCTTGTTGGCCAGGCTGGTCTCAAACTTCTGGTCTCAAGTGTTCCTCCCACTTTGGCCTTCCAAGGTGCAGGGATTACAGGCATGAGCCACCGCACCCAGCCCCACATCCTGTTTTTTATTGCTATATTTATACACAAGCAATTTTCTGTGTTGTGACAAACGGTCATAGATATCACTTTTAATGGCTGCATATCCAACCTATTGATATTAACTTATGTACTCACTCCTCTGTTGTTTGCATTAGATGGTTGTTGATGTTGTTACTATTATTTAAAACATAAAATGCAGCTTGGTGGGTAAAGCATGAAATTTGAAAAGCTTTAGCCCTGAGTTTGAATCTCAGAAATGCTACTTCTTAGCTGTGTGACTTGGGACAAATTACTAAACCACTTTAATGTGAGATGTGGGTGATACTACTTGTATTTTATAGGCTATAACGATTAAGTGAGATAACACACATAAAATGCCTAGTAGAGCACCTGGTACATAGGAGACATTCAGTAAATGATAAGTATAAAATTTCCAGTTCACTTTATAAAGTTCATAGGGGCAAGCAATAATTTTATTGTTTCTAACACCTACCGTGGTTTGTGATGCATAGAACTTAGCATAATACATATTTGCTTTCGTGAGCTTTGCAGAAATTTAGGATTATTTTCTTAAGTGGAATTACTGAGCCAAGGCTTATAGACAGATAAGGCTTTGGAAATATGTTATAGATTGGTCTCTACCTGGCCAGGGGTGGGTGAAGTTGGGCCAGTTGCCGAGGCTGGGCTTGCTGGGGATCGCCTGTTTCAGGAGCATGTTGGGAGTGTGGGGGTTTGGTCTGTGGTGGCTGCTCCTGATTTGGCTGTTCTCGAGTCTCTGGTTTTTGGGAGATATATGAATCTACAATAGCATTTTGGTTGTGATATAATTTCTGAGTACTTACAAAACCATTGCCGAGGTGATATACAATTGTTTCTATGGAAGAGCTTAGGGAGACCGAAGCATCAGGTGAATGCACCTTGGTTGCTCCATTCTGAGCCCTTTGGCTCCAGCTCTGTCAGCCTGATCCTGTGCTCCATACCTGGAAGTGGTATAGCCAGTGAGAAATAATCTCTATAAAGAGATTAAAGATACTGTCTTTATACAAATTATTGCACATTTATGCTTCTTGATTATGTTAAAGACTGAAATTCAGTTTAGGCCTTCTACTAAATAAAGTACCCATCTACCTGAAAGAATAAAACGGCTGTTATATTTAAAGGCAGCATGAGGGAAAAAAGCAGAAATATGTAAGGCCTCTTTTTCATCATACTTGATAAAAATGAATTAGCAATCTTGATTAGCAGAAAGGCAGGGAATAGATCTCTCTCACTCACTTTTTTTTTTTTTCATTTGAGACAGGGTCTGACTCTGTTGCCCAGGCTGGAGTGCAGTGGTATGATCTTATGCAACTTCCACCTGCCAGGCTCAAGGCTCAAGTGATTCTCCAGCCTCAGCCTCCTGAGTAGCTGGGATCACAGGCATGCACTACCATGCTCAGTTAATTCAAATTTTTTTTTTTGAAAGATGAGGTCTCATTATATTACCCAGGCTGCTCTTGAACTCCTGGGCTTGAGCAATCTTCCTGCCTTGGTCTCCAAAATGCTGGGGTTACAGGTCTGAGCCACCACGCCTGGCTGGATATCTCTTTTTTTAATCAATGGAATGAAATAAATAAATTCTCTGAGTTTGCAATTAGTGTAGTAATCACAAATGTTTAGTATTCAAAATGACATGTATATATTTAGGTATGAATAATGCTGTTCTGCATATATGCCATTTAAATTAGACAGAGTAAGTTTTGAATTCACTTTCTGGTGTGTAGTAGCTTAAAAGAGAGTGAAGGCTGGGCATGGTGTTTCATACCTGTAATCCCAGCACTTTGGGAGTCTGAGGAAGGAGAATCACTTGAGCCCAGGAGTTCGAGACCAGGCTGGACAATATGGTAAGACACTGTCTCTACAAAAAATAAAAAACAAATTAGCTGGGCATGGTGGTGAGCACCTGTGGTCCCAGCTACTTCAGAGGCTGAGGCAGGAGGATCTCTTGGGCCCAGGAGGTTGAGGCTGCAGTGAGCTGTGATCCTGCCACTGCACTCCAGCCTGGGTGACAGAGTGAGATACTGTTTCAAAATAAGAAAGAATGAAAGAAAGGAAGGAAGAAGGGAAAAACAAAGAGAGAGTGAATACAGTGTACCTTTTGAGAACACTGAATATTTTTCAAAAAGCATAATGTCGCTTCCTTCCAAAAGAATTTTTTTCGTTAAGACCACGATATTTTCAAAAGATAAAGATTACATATTCTTTACATAGTGTAAAATTAGTTCTTTCAAATCATTTGAATTAAGCTTGAGTAAACAGATCCTGTCTATAGCACAGTTTGTGGATATGCATTATGTATGTATAAATGTGCAAAAAAACTTTATTGGCTATTTATAAAAGACAGAAGGGTCGTATGCCCAATCAGTTAGGAAAGGGAGAATATTGTAAAATAAGATTTTTTTTTTTTTTTTGAGACGGAGTCTCACTCTGTCACCCAGGCTGGAGTGCGGTGGCCGGATCTCTGCTCACTGCAAGCTCCGCCTCCCGGGTTTACGCCATTCTCCTGGCTCAGCCTCCCGAGTAGCTGGGACTACAGGCACCCGCCACCTCGCCCAGCTAGTTTTTTGTACTTTTTAGTAGAGACGGGGTTTCACCGTGTTAGCCAGGATGGTCTCGATCTGCTGACCTCGTGATCTGCCCGTCTCGGCCTCCCAAAGTGCTGGGATTACAGGCTTGAGCCACCGCGCCCGGCCTAGATTTAAAAACTTTTCTTAGAAAGATGGTTTCAGTATACTTAATTTTTCCTACCCTTTTCTTTCAATAGAAGATTGTCATCTAAAATAACAAGACTATTCTGGATATGAGTAACATTGAGGAATGTGATGCTAAGCCATTAAAGAAGGGTATAAAAATTTTATTTGACACAGGGTATGGAGAGAAATACTATGATGAAGATGAAGTATGACAACAGAATCAAGGTAACTGGTATGAATTTGCTCTGTGATACACAAATACAAGGAATGTCATATTTCATTTTTTTATATCAAATTAAATTTTGCTCAAGACTGCCGCCTATCCAGGATAATTAGAAATCTAATCAGTCATTTTGCAGAGCCCCTTACGTTTCTCTTGAGATTCATCAAAAATATGGCTGGGTGCATTGGCTCACACCTGTAATCCCAGTACTTTGGAAGGCTGGGGCAGGAGGATCGCTTGAGCCCAGGAATTCGAGACCAGCCTGGACAACATGGTGAGACCCCATCTCCAGAAGAAATACAAAAAGTTAGCCGGGTGTGGTGGCTTGTACCTGTAGCCTCAGCTACTAGGGAAGCTGAGGTGGGAGGATCACTTGAGCCTGGGAGGTCAAGGCTACAGTTAACTGTGATCATGCCACTGCACTCTAGCCTGGGAGGACCCTGTCCCCGCACCCCAAAAAGAAGAGATTTATCACAGATAATGCTAGCAAATGTTTACATAGCACTCACTCTGCACCAGATAAGTCACAGTATTATTACATTCATTTTTAAATTGAGGATACTATGGTACAGAGAGTAGTTTGTACTAGACTGCCTGGCTAGTAAGGGACCAGGATTTGGATCCAGGCAGTCTGGTTTGGGAGTCTGTGCTCTTAACCACTATAGTATACTGTACTGTTTCCAGAGTTTATGCATTTCAGCAGTATTTGGACAGGGCTATTGGTCTCTTTATTCCTAGGCATCATCCCTCTGAACTGTTGCCTCATGATCTGATACCTGAAGTCGGAAAATTGGTGATCTCTGATCAGATCTGACAGCATACATATTTTATTTAACACCCTCAACTGACAACATTAAAAGATGGAGATTTCATTAAAAAGCGAAGATTTTCAGTTTCAGTGAAGACGACAAAGTTCATTGTCTTCTGCCACTTTACCTGACATGTGTGTTTTCCTCGCTCTCCCTGTTTCTATCCTTAGGCCCTTTACTCTTCTAAGTTACTTGACGATTCAGTGGTCAGACTTAAAACAAAACAAAACAAAACAAAAACACCAAAACAAACAAAACAAAACAAAAAACTCTCCTTCCTAACAAAGCCCAGTCTGCCCTCCCAAGAAGCGGAAGAAATAACACTTGTTCCTTCATGATGAGTTAACCACCCAGGCACAATTCATTTTCATTAGCACTGGGATAACTTTTTGCTTCTATAAAGACTGAGATTGGTTTGGTTTCCCTCATCATCTCCCCCAGGCACTGATATTTGAAGCTTTGGCAACCTCTTCGGCCCTTCCTTTGTCTTTGCCTTATAGATCAATGAGTTGCCAAATCCTAGATTCCACCACCAAACCTCTGTGACCACAACCTCCTCCAGGTTCACTACAGCCACTTGCAAGACGCCAGCTTAATGCAGGCCCTCCTGGCCCCTTTTCTGGACTGTCCTAATACATGGCCTCTTAACAGGTCTACTGGCTCCCGTTTATCTTATTCTTGTTTTCCATTTCCCATTTCCTCTCCTTATTCCAAGAATGCTCAAATGAATCGAACCTCTTTTTCCCAGTACTTGCCCTGAGTTTGTCTACTTCTGTGATCATCCTTTCTTTTAATTTAAATATTCCCACATATTCAAACACCCACATATTCAAAATCTACCTCTCTCTTAGTAACCTTAAATTTCACATTTTCCATCTTTCCATGATCCCAATCAGAAGCAGTTTCTCCCTGCTTTTAAAGCACTTAACACATTTACTCTGTGTTTACAAATATTGTCCCTACTTGTCAGTAAATCCTTTGAAAGTAGAGTTCATTTTTAAGTCATTTTGTATGCTCACAACTCACAGGATAGTATCTTGCAAGTATTACTAGCAGGTTTTCAATATTTTCTGAAGGAAGGAAGAAAGGAAGACAGGCTAAAGTCTCCTATGAAGTAAAAAAGTAGTTAGCCATAGGAAGTTGTTTACTTTTTGTTACTGTTTTTCTCCTCTATAATGTAGAAGAAGAACTGGAATATCATTTCTAAATCTATACTATTCAGTTTAAAAATAATATGGCAAAACTAGGCTGGGCACAGTGGCACATGTCTGTGGAACTAGCTACTCCAGAAGCTGAGGTGGGAGGATCACTGGAGCCCAGGAGGTTGAGGCTGAACTGAGCCATGATTGTACCACTGTACTCCAGCCTGGGCAGCAAAGCAAGCCTCGAAAAATAATAAATTAAATAAAAATAATATGATAAAACTATTAAAAACTATTATTTCTTTTTTTAAAATTTTTAAAATTTCAATAGGTTTTTTGGGAACAGATGGCGTTTGGTTACATGAACAAGTTCTTTAGTGGTGATTTCTGAGATTTTGGTGCACCCATCACCTGAGCAGTATACACTGTACTCAATGTGTAGTCTTTTATCCCTCATCCCCTTCTGCCCCTTCTCCTGAATCCCCTGAGTCCTCAAAGTCTGCAAAAGTCCATCGTATCATTTTTATGCCTTTGCGTCCTCACAGCTTAGCTGTCACTTATGAGTGAGAACATACAATGTCTGGTTTTCCATTCTAAGTGAAATGGGTTACTTCACCTAGAATAACAGTCTCTAATTCTATCCAGGCTCCTGCAAATGCCATTATTTCATTCCTTTTTATGACTGAGTAGTATTTCATGGTAAGTATGTATATATATACATATATATAACATTTTCTTTATTCACTTGTTGATTGATGGGCATTTGGGCTGGTTCCATTTTTTTGCAGCTGTGAATTGTGCTGCGATAAACATGTGTGCAGGTATCTTTTTCATATAATGACTTCTTTTCCTCTGGGTAGATACCCAGGAGTGAGACTGCTGGATCAAATGGTAGGTGTACTTTTCGTTCTTTAAGGAATCTCCTGTTTTCCATAGTGGTTGTTTTCCATAGTGGTTGTACTAGTTTACATTCCTACCAACAGTGTAAAAGTGTTTACTTTTCACCACATCCACACCAATGTCTATTATTTTTTGATTTTTTGATTATGGCCATTCTTGCAGGAGCGAGGTGGTATTACATTGCGGTTTTGACTTGTATTTCCCTAAGTAGTATATTAGTCCGTTCTCATGCTGCTATAAAGAACTGCCTGAGGCTGGACGCTGTGGCTTACGCCTGTAGTCCTAGCACTTTGGGAGGCCAATGCAGGAGGATCATGAGGTCAGGAGATCGAGACCATCCTGGCTAACATGGTGAAACCCCTTCTCTACTAAAAATACAAAAAAATTAGCAGGGCGTGGTGGTGGGCACCTGTAGTCCCACCTACTCAGGAGACTGAGGCAGGAGAACGGCGTGAACCCAGGAGGTGGAGCTTACAGTGAGCCGAGACTGTGCCACAGCACTCCAGCCTGGGCAACCGAGCGAGACTCCGTCTCAAAAAAAAAAAAAAAACAAACTGCCCAAGACTGGGTAATTTATAAAGGAAGGAAGTTTAATTGACTCACAGTTCTGCATGGCTAGGAAGGCCTCAGGAAACTTTCAATTATGGTAGAAGAGGAAGCAAACATGTCCTTTTTCACAAGGTTGCAGGAGAGAGAAGTACCAAGCAAAATGAGAAAAGCCCCTTATAAAAACATCAGATCTTGTGAGAACTCACGATCATGAGAACAGCATGGGGGTAACCACCCCCATGGTTCAATTATCTCCCACTGGGTCGCTCCAAAGACACGTGGAGATTATAGGAACTACAATTCAAAATGAAATTTTGGTGGGACCAGGCACAGTGGCTCTCACCTGTAATCTCAGCACTTTGGGAGACAGGCAGATCACCTGAGGTCAGGAGTTTGAGACCAGCCTGGCCAACATGGTGAAACCCCATCTCTACTAAAAATACAAAAATTAGCTCGGTGTGGTTGTGCACACCTATAGTCCCAGGTACTCAGGAGGCTGAGGCAGGAAAATCCCTAGAACCTGGGAAGTGGAGGTTGCAGTGAGCCGAGATTGTGCTGTTGTACTCCAGCCTGGGCAACAGAGTGAGATTCCATCTCAAAAAAAGAAAGAACAAAATAAATTTGGGTGGGGACACAGCCAAACCATATCAAGTAGTGATGTTGAGCATTTTTGCATACATTTGTTGGCCATTTGCTTATCTTCTTTTGAGAACTGTCTATTCATGTTCTTAGCCCACTTTTTGATGGAGTTGTTTGTTTTGTTCTTGCTGATTTGTTTGTGTTCCTTATAGATTCTGGATATTAGTCCTTTGTCGGATGTATAGATTGTGAATATTTTCTCCTACTCCATGGGTTGTCTGTTTACTCTGCTGATTATTTCTTTTGCTGTGCAGGAGCTTTTTAAATTTAATTTAGTCCCATCTGGTTATCTTTTTGTTACATTTGCTTTTGGGTTCTTGGTCATGAAGTCTTTGACTAAACCAATGTCTAGAAGGGTTTCTCCAAAGTTTGTTGTAGAATTTTTGTGGTTTCAGGTCTTAGATTTAAGTCTTTAATCCATCTTGAGTTTTGTATAGGGTGAGATACGAGAATCCAGTTTCATTCTTTTACATGTGACTTGCCAATTATCCCAGCACCATTTGTTGAATAGGGTGTCTTCCTCATTTTATGTTTTTGTTTGCTTTGTCAGAGATCAGTTGACTATAAATATTTGGCTTTATTTGTGGGTTCTCCATTCTGTTCCATTGGTCTGTGTGTCTATTTTTATACCAGTACTATGCTGTTTTGGTGACTATGGCCTTGTAATATAGTTTGAAGTCAAGTAATGTAATGTCTCCAGATTTGTTCTTTTTGCTTAGTCTTACTTTGGCTATATGAGCTTTTTTTTTGGTTCCATATTAATTTTAGGATTGTTTTTGCTGGTTCTGTGAAGAATGATGGTGGTATTTTGATAGGTATTGCATTTAATTTGTAGACTGCTTTTGGCAGTATGATCATTTTCACAATATTGATTCTACCCATCCATAAGCATGGTATGTGTTTCCATTTGTTTGTGTCACCTATTATTTATTTCAGCAGTGTTTTGTAGTTTTCCTTATAAGGGCCTTTCACCTCCTTTCACTTAGGTTAAGTATATTCCTAAGGTTTTTGTTTTGTTTTGTTTTGTTTTGTTTTTGGCAACTATTGTAAAAGGGGTTGAGTTCTTGATTTGATTCTCAGCTTGGTTGCTGTTGGTATATAGCAGAGCTACTGATTTGTGTATGTTAATTTTGTGTCCTGAAACTTTGCTGAATTCATTTACCAGTTCTAGGAGATTGTTGGATGTCTTCAGGGTTTTCTAGGTATATGACCATGTCATCAGCAAACAATGACATTTTGACTTCCTCATTACCAATTTGGATGCCTTTTATTTCTTTCTCTTTTCTGATTGCTCTGGCTAGGACTTCCAGTACTATGTTGAACAGATGTGGTAAAAGAGGGCATCCTCGTCTTGTTTCAGTTCTCAGGGTGAATGCCTTCAACTTTTCCCCATTTGGTATAATGTTGGCTGTGGGTTTGTCATAGATGGCTTTTACTACCTTAAGGTATGTCCCTTATATACCAGTTTTGCTAAGGGTTTTAATCATGAAGGGATGCTGGATTTGTCAAATGCTTTTTCTGCGTCTCTTGAGATAATCATGTGATTTTTTATTTTTAAGTCTGTTTATGTGGTGTATCACATTTATTGACTTACAGACTTACAGATGTTAAACCATCCCTTCATTCCTGTTATGAAACCCACTTGATCATAGCGGATTATCTTTCTGATATGCTGTTTGATTCTGTTAGCTAGTATTTTGTTGAGGACTTTTGCATCTATGTCCATCAGGGATATTGGTCTGTAGTTTCCTTTCTTTGCTATATCCTTTCTTCATTTTTATATTAGGGTGATACTGTCTTCATAGAATGATTTAGGGAGGATTCCCTCTTTCTCTATACTTTTTTTTTTTTTTTTGGTGAGGGCAGTGGAGAGGCAGGGTCTTGCTCAGTTGCCCAGGCTGGAGTGCAATGGTGTGATCATAGCTCATTGAAGCCTCAACCTCCTGGTCTCAAGCAGCCCTCCTGCCTAAGTTTCCTGAGTAACTAGGACTACAGGAGTGTGCCCCCACACCTGGATAATTTTAAATTTTTTTGTAGAGACAGGGATCTTGCTATGTTGCTGAGGCTGGTCTCAAACTCCTGGCCTCAAGCGATCCTCCCACCTCACTTCCCCAAAGCACTGAGATTACAGGCATGAACCACTGTGCCCGGCCAGTGTTTTCTTACTTTATGATATTCATCTCTGACCTAGCTTCAGAGTCACTACCAACTTCCATAACATCCTGTAAAACAAATGGGTTACTAAAGCACATCACCTTCAAACATGGGTGTCTGAGAGAGAACACTTGAAATTGATGACAAGGGTGCATTATGTGTACTTAGTTGCCACCTGATTTCATTGCTGAGGTTGGGCAAGTGAACTACTTTGGGGATATGCTGTGACTCTGGTTTAACTTCACAGTGAATGCCACCTTGCGATGAGACTGGGGCAGGTGGTCCTGAGGGAGGGTGGTGCTGTGGGTGGTACACCAGAGCTCATGTCAGAAGCTGAGCTCAGGTCCTGGCACTGCCACCAACCAGTGAGTGTTCTGGATAAGTTTATCATTCTCTTTGCCTTTAAGTGAAGAAAACTGTGCTTTATCTCTAAAGTTCTTTTCAGTTTCAACATCTGTGAATCAAGCTGTTAGATTGAAATTTTCAGTGCATAGAATCAGCAAATGTCCCCAGAAAGCCACTGATATGAGCAGTCTAAAGATAAAAGGGAATGCTGAAAATTGTATGTTAAAGTGGCTCCTAATGAGTCCCTGGAAATTCGCACATTGACATAGTAGTGTAGCTTCATACAGATGTCATGTATTAGCATTTCTGTTGTAATTCCCAGAATTGCTTCCCAAAGATACTGGGGTTGGCTCTTAGGCATTTCCTTAAGTATACCAACTTGCTGCCAAATTCTCTGTTCTCCTCCTACTCTTAGCTCCAAGGATAACACATAAAAATTGAACTACTGCTACTGTTTCTTCTAACAGTAACAACTAAATTCTATGTTACTGCATATTTATGTTTTCTATAAAGCTATTTGTAGACACTATTGCAAATAATAAAATATAATGGGATGCACATTGGATGATAAAATTAATGCTCTTGGTTGTTTGATATTTACGGAGAGAAATAAATAGAGATTGAGCTAAAGGTTATCCCCAGCAGGCAAGAAAAAGGTCACAAGTTTATGCATAGCAATAAACTTTTGAAAGTGGTTTCTGTGAGACACATGGCTAGTTAGAATTGTCTTTCTTTGCTGTTGTAGGTACATAAAGTTTTTCTTTATAATTTATTTAAAAATATGTAAAACCCAGCCTGGCCTCTTAACAGAATGCCTAATAAAATTGTAGACATAAATTATTATATTGTGGGATGGAAGCTAGAAGGGGTGATTGAATAAGATGAAAGAATCAGCAACTGAGCTGAGCAACTGAAGAAGCTCGTTTTCAGAGGATAGAGTTGCAGAAAAAAACACTTTAACAATTTCTCTTTTGATTATTTGAAATAAACATTGCATATGTAATAGAGAAGTATAAAGCACAAATGGTAATCCTGAAAAAGATGACAGAAAACAGTAATAGTTGTGATCCATATAGTTAAGAGATTTTCCAAATTTGAAGATCATGTAAACATTCCTTTCGGGAATTTCAAAATTAGAATGCATATCGAGTATCATTAGGCATGTGCTCAAGTGCTAAGTGGTACAGTTATATCTAGAACAGCAAGATGGTACTGTGATAATTAAAGAGAAGAAATTGCTCAAAAAATTATTATCAAAGGAGAAAACTTAAAAAATGTGTATACCCCTCGATCCAGAAGCTTCACAACCAAGAATGTATCCTAAGAAAATATAAATACAAATAATGCTTTTCTTTGACTCTGTTTACTCCAGTTTTACTTATATTTTTTAAAAAAAGAAAGAAAAAAAACTAAAAACTATCCACATTAATAGGGGACTATTGACACCAACTGTGGCACACACATGCCATGGAAGGACATCTTAATGATTTGGGATAGTGCTGGGAGCTCCTTATTGCAGGAAATGGAGGAGAAAGATGATGAACATTTTGACTTTCTTGTACTCTGGAAAATTTTCAAATAAATGAAGTTGATTTTAGCAATCTTCTAACTTTACTTTCTGCTCTTCTCATCTCTTAGAATCTCTTTGGGGTTCCAAAATTCTCAGGCTAACTCAGTCATTATAACATTTTTACTTTACAAAGTAATTTGGACTCTTCTCTCTTAAACTGTTCATGATCTTTACAACTTCTTCCCTCCCTTCACTAATAAATCCATAGAATTTCTAAAAAGAGTCAGAGTTTTTTGTTTGTGGTTTTTTGACAACCACAGGCACTGCGGCAGTGCTGGGGACGTCAGTGAAGGGTATGGGCTATGGTTTGCTAAAAAGGGGTAGTCTATAAATGGACAGCCTGAAGTCAGTGATGGCCTGCAGCATTTTTCATAGAATCAGATCACATTTATTCTCTGCATTAGCAGAAGTAAATGGCTGGCATTTTTTTTTATGGCAAATGGTGCCTCTCCTGCACCAGCAAGACAAATCATATGTAGTTAAAAGTAGAAAAGGGCATCAAACACACAGGGTTGTTTGTTAATGTGTTTCCAGTTTCTGAAAGACCATAATGACTTAATTATGTCTGGTTACATTATCTTTTAACTTTCAAAGCACTTTTCCATCTCCTTTCATCGTATCCTTGTAATCACCTGTACAGAAGGTAGGGGAGGTACTATTGCTCCCATTTGAGAAATGATGAAACTGAGACACAAAGAGTTAATTGCAGGGTAGTAATAGGAGCCAGGATGACTGACTCTGTGCCAGACATTTTATCTTGTAGATCACAAGCAAGCGACCCCCTGGTGGCCAGTAAATTATTACTGTAAAAACTAAGCAGAATTTGAAACCATTTTCAGGAACTTAGCCTGGGCTTGGATTTTCAAAGTTCCATTAAAAAAAAAAAAAAAAGAAAGGCCGGGTGCGGTGGCTCATGCCTGTCATCCCAGCACTTTGGGAGGCCGAGGCGGGCGGATCACGAGGTCTGGAGATCGAGACCATCCTGGCTAACACGGTGAAACCCTGTCTCTACTAAACATACAAAAAATTAGCTGGGCATGGTGGCGGGCGCCTGTAGTCCCAGCTACTCGGGAGACTGAGGCAGGAGAATGGCGTGAACCCAGGAGACGGAGCTTGCAGTGAGCCGAGATCGCACCACTGCACTCCAGCCTGGGAGGCAAAGTGAGACTTCGTCAAAAAAAAAAAAAAAAAAAAAAAAAAAATCTAAACAATTGTTTGTCCTTGATAGGAGTGGAGAATTTTATATGCTGAGATAATAATAGACCAGTGATTTTTAACCAAAGTCAGTTTTGCTCCCCACCCCTTATCTCATCCCTCTTCCCGAAGGCATTTTTGGTTGTTGCAAATGAGAGGGAGTATTTTCTCTTTCTCTCTTTCTCTCTTTCTTTCTTTTTCTTTTTTTTCTTGAGACAGAATCTTGCTCATTCACCCAGGTTGGAGTGCAATGACATGATCATTGCTCTCTATAGCCTTGATCTCTTGGGCCCAACTGATCCTCTGGCTTCAGCCTCCTGAGTAGCTGGGACTACAAGTGTGAGCCACCATGCCTGGTTAATATTTTAACATTTTTAGTAGAGACAAGATCTTGCTATGTTGAACTCCTGAGCTCGCGGGATCCTTCTGCCTTACCTTCCCAAAGTGCTACAGGTGCGAGCCACTGTGCCTGGCCTTTTGTTGCGGGGGTGGAGAGGATTTGGGGTGTATTATGGGAGTATTAATGGCATCTAGTGAGTAGCAACTGGGGATCCTGCTAAACATCCTAGAATGCACAAGACAGCCCCCATAACAAAGAATATCCAGCTCATAGTTTTCATTGTTCTGAGGTTGAGGAACTCCTGCTTTAGACTGTCTCTTTGCCTTGATTAATGGTGCTTGGCATGTTCTCAGTTTGCCCTATGATTAGTCTCTGCCATAGAAACTATACAAACCACTGGGCAAACTTTTTAAAAGGGAGTTCAATAATGTGTCATCTTTTACCCCACATTTGGTGCTTTCTCTTAATTCTTCATCCCTTCTTTCAATCCTTGCCCCAGTAGTCATCATCCCTACTTCTCCAGCCAGCATTTGGCTTAATTCATATACCTGTGTTTCTCTCTTTTTCCTCTTTGACATCAAATTGACATGGTTCAGTTCCACTCTGGTCTTTCTTGCTGTCTTAGAGAAAACACTGAACCTCGTGGACACTGGGTGATGGGTGGAGCTGCAGGCCCTGGAGGTGCCCCCAGGAATATTGGTTGGGCCTCTCTGGGAGACTGCTTATCTGCCAGCTTCTATTATTAATTTTGGAAGAATGCTTAGGTGGAGGAGGCAGAGGCCTGCCCTGAGTGCCTTAGAGAAAACTCACAGGTGAATTTTCCTAGAAGTTAACTCTACTTCTGAAAGGAGGGTGAACAATTATACTCCATACTCACCTACAAATTGTAACTCTTATTTGTTTAATAGCGATAAACCCTGTGGAAAGTAGTCTCTGGCCATGCAGATATTTTAAGTTTGTTCTTAGACAAGGGCAGAGTTGAATTTACTAAGAGGAACCCTTAGACTACTAGAGGGGCTTTCTGATTTTTTGGAGGGGGCAGTTACAGAGGACTAGGTAATTTTGGATCTTATTTTCCAGAAGAATGCTGACGTGGATGAGAAGCATTATTTTTTATCTCACTGATAAAGATTAGAACTTTCACATTCTAAACAATTGATTTCTTGAAGATGACTGGACTAAACCAGTCTAATTAGGGTTCGTTCTGAGCTAGGTAAAATGTGTTAGTCATTATCTAGATCAGCAATTCTCAAAGTATGGTCCACAGACTCCGGGGTGCTCCTCCTGAGATTTCTTCAGAAAGTCTGCAAGGTCCAAACTCTTTTTATAATAATATTAAGATGTTATTTGCCCTCTCCCCACCCCTTGTGCCACTTCTCTCTAATTTTGCACTGATGATGCAGAAGCAATGGTGATGTGAACTTTGGGTGCCTTGGCACAAATCAAGGCAGTGGCTTTAAAGTACACTAATTGTCTTTGTGTTCTTCACCTCTGTGCACTCACAGTAAAAAGAAAAGCCAGTTTCACTGAAGAAGGTTCTTGTCAAAGTAGTAAAAATTATTAATTTTATTAAATCTTGACCCTTGAGTGCCCATTTTTTAACATTCTGTGTGGTAAAATGGAAAGTACACAGAAGGCATTGTTGCTGCATACTGAAGTACAAAAGTGGTTGTCTTGAGCAAATCATTTATGCAATGATTTGAGCTGCAAGCCAAACTAGCCACTTTTTTTTTTTTTTTTTTTTTTTGGTGGAACACCATTTTTCACTTGAAAGAGCAACTGGCAGACAAACACTGTGGCTATTCAAATTTGGATTTTCAGCAGAACTTTAATCAAAAATATACAAAGTAAACCTGTCATTTCAAGGAAAGAAAAACTGACAATATTTTGTTAAATATAAAATTTGGGTTTTCAACTAAAATTTTGAATTTTAGAAGACGTGTATTCACCATTGTGAGTATGACAGTTTCCTAGTACTAAAAGACTTTTCTGATGCAAGAAATGATCATATGATTAATATGATTTTAAAATATCATCTAAGTAAATATGTCAACCTTGGGAAGATGTAGATAAGTCTATGTACTGATATTTTCAATATGATGTTACTAGATGATGCACGGTTGAAAGATCCATTCAGAGTGCAAGACAGATCAATGGATTTTAACATAGCAGGGCAGGAAAAGTTCATCGATATAGTTTCAGATTCCACATTGCAAATCACCTTTAAGGAACTACTACTTACTGAGTTTTGATATGGTACCAAATAGTAATATCAACAATCATCTTTAAAAATCATTAAAATATTCTTCCCTTTTCCAACCACATATCTGCTTAAGGCCAAATTTTCTTTATATATTTCAACCAAAACAACAGATTTCAACAGATTGAATGCAGAAGTAGATATGAGAATCCAACTATTAAGCTAGACTTTAAGGAAATTTGCAAAAATGTAAAATAATACACTTCTCTTCTTACTAATTATTTGTTGTTTCAGCAATAGCTACATCTTGTAAAAATGTGATTTATATTAACATATGGTGAGTTTGTTATTTTAAAATAAATATTTAAAATCTATTTTAACTTACAGTACAGTAAACATTAATAGCTAAAATCCACAGCACAGAAGACTGTAAAGGGATCTTGAGATGAAAAATCTGAGAATTATTGATCTAGAAGAATATAAATTGCAATATGGGGCCAGGTGCGGTGGCTCACGCCTGTAATCCCAGCACTTTGGGAGGCTGAGGCAGACTAATCACTTGAGGTCAGGAGTTCAAGATCAGCCTGGCCAACATGGTGAAACCCTATCTCTACTAAAAATACAAAAAAATTAGCTTGGCATGGTGGTGCATGCCTGTAATCTCAGCTACTCGGGAGGCTGAGGCACAAGAATCGCTTGAACCCAGGAGGTGGAGGTTGTAGTGAGCTGAGGTCGCGCAACTGCACTCCAGCCTGGGTAACAGAACAAGACTGTTCTGTTCCATCTTAAAAAAAAAAAAAATTGCAATATGGTTACTGCAAAGTTGATCCCTTCAAAGCAAACATGTGCTATTCCCTTTCCTTGTTTAAAAACGTAAATGACTACATTTGGATGGTGCTTTGTACTTTCCACAGTGTTTTTACATGCATCAACAAGTTAATCCTTTGAGCAATCCTACAGGTCAGGTATCATATTCTTTATCTTATACTGAAGAAAATTGAGATTCAGAGCAATCAGCAAGCAGCTTATCCTGCATCAGAGAGCCAGTGACAGAGCTGGACATTAACCCTAGATTTTCCAATTTCCAATTTCATTACATTTTTGTAATGCTAATTTATAGGTTCAGAAACTATTAGAAATAATTTAGTATATGAACAGTGTACATTATAAACAATTTTTAAAGGGTTTATTAAATTACTATACTTTTGGGTAACAAACATTAAACTCAAATATACATAGATAATCTTATTGGGTTTGGGTTATGTTCTTTATGTTGAACATGCAAATTATTTCAAATTCTGAATGAGTAATGTCTAAATGAATGTTTTCATATACCTACGTCTGTTCTTTGTATGACATTGAACTAAATGAAACTGTCAATATGCTCACATTTTTGACTTACAAAAATGACAATTTCATATAGCTCAGCGTAATATAATTTTACAAATGCAGAAAAGATTAATAAGGCCTTGTAAAGTAGGCTTTATTTATTTATTTATTTATTTATTTTTGAGATGGAGTTTTGCTGTTGCCCAGGTTGGAGTGCAATGGCACGATCTTGGCTCACTGCAACCTCTGCTTCCTGGATTCAAGCAATTCTCCTGCTTTAGCTTCCTGAGTAGCTGGGATTACAGGTGCCTGCCACCACACCCGGCTAATTTTTGTCTTTTCAGTAGAGATGGGGTTTCACCATGTTGGCCAGGCTGGTCTCAAACTCCTGACCTCAAGTGATCCACCTGCCTAGGCCTCCCAAAGTGCTGAGATTACAGGTGTGAGCCACCGTGCCCAGCCAAATTAGGCTAAATTTATATAAAGAGAGCATTAAAAAGGATAAACTGAAAAATAAGAGTTTATATACAAACCTCAGCCCTCAGTCCCACATCCCAGTTGTCTGAGGTAACCTACTATTAAAACAATTTCCTGTGTGTCCTTCCAGGAATTACCCATGCATATACAATCAAACGTGTAGCTATTAAACACACACATACACACACACACACACACACACACACACACACAAATGGGTTCATACTAACAAACTACTTTGCCAATTGCTTTTTTCACTTAATATTTTGGGATATAATTCCTTTCAATTCATGTAGTTCTATTCTTTTTGAAAAGTTCTATTAGTCTATTGGAGAATGTACCATAATTTACTGCTGACTTTAAAACAAATTATTGAAGCATGACACCCACGTAGTAAAATGCACTAATCTTGAAGTTTATTTTCCACATGTGTATACACATTACCTTCTACATGAGTGTGTATAACTGTGTAACCACCATCCAAATCAAGTATAGAGTAGTTCCAGCATCCCACAGGGCCCTATCAAGCCCTGTCTCAGTCAATAATACTTCCCTAACCCAGTAACCATTGTTCTAATTTTTATCATCAGAGATTAGTTTTGCATGTTTGTTTTTTTATTATCTAGCCATCCAGAGGCAGTTTTGCATGTTTTTAAACTTCATATAAATGGAATCATACGGCATGGTTTGCGTGTGTGTGTGTATGTATGTACCTTGTTTCTTTTGTTCAACATGGGTTCTCTAGGGTTGACTTACATTAGCATGTGTAATGGTTTGCTCTTTTTATTGCAAACCATTTTAATAGTACTCCCTTACATGAATTAATCCATTCTACTCTTGATGAAAATTTGTTTTTTTTATTTTTTAAGGTTTGTTTGTTTGTTTGTTTTTGAAATGGAGTCTCACTCTATTTCCCAGGCTGGAGTGCAGTGGCGCAATCTCGGCTCACTGCAAGCTCCTCCTCCTGGGTTCATGCCATTTTCCTGCCTCAGCCTCCCGAGTAGCTGGGACTACAGGTGCCCTTCACCAGGCCCAGCTAATTTTTTTTGTATTTTTAGTAGAGATGGGGTGTCACCGTGTTAGCCAGGATGGTCTCGATCGCCTGACCTCATGATCTGCCTGCCTCGGCCTCCCAAAGTGCTGGGAATTTTTAAGTTTTAGATATTATGAATAAAGCTGCCATGGGCACCTTTACATGTCTTTTGGTGGATATCCATTAATTTTCTTTGGTATATTCTTACTTGATTTCCTTTTGGTTTAAATGTGTTAATATGCCTATAAAGGCGGCCCTTTACAGAGGAAGTATAACACATTCATCATACTAGCAAATAGCTGTAGAAGGCAGATAGGAAAAAACACAGAGATTTTGAGTGCGATTTAAGAAAAGCTTTTAGTTATAGAAATGTAAAGAAAATGTGGTATAAATAAAAACAAGTGCTCTAGTAAAATGCTATCTATGTGAGCTGGATGTTAGCATGCCAGTGGATTCTGATATGAATAAACTCCTGTGGAATGCTGAATAAAGAAGACATCCTAGGAGAGTAGAACCGATGGCTTTTTCAGGCTATGGATATCGATCAGTAATACACTCAAGTTATCTCTATAATTTCACTTGCATTCTTTCCAGCATATGCTTACTGGCTTGTTTGGGATACAATGTGTACAAACCCATATAATATAATACATGCATTCTAAATGGAAAATTAAAGCTGTTAATTTATATTATTAATCTAATTTGATACCCTATCACTTTCATATAAGTGATTCCTCAAAAAGGAAAGTTATATTAGGGAAAAATTCATGTTTAGTTAATCACATAATCTAAAATAAGAAAGTCTCAATTAACTGGAATTTTACATTATAATTAATTTGACTCCTGGTTGAAGATTAACCAGAAAACTCTTTTTATTTCTCACTGATGAGCATTTTTAAGTAAGTTGTTGTACTTTCACAGTCTTGGTATTTTTGTATAGAAATCCAATATATTCTTTAATGATTTAAGAATGTTTGTGTAGGCTGGGTGCAGTGGCTCACACCTATAATCCCAGCACTTTAGGAGGCCAAGGCCAGTGGATCACCTGAGGTCAGGAGTTTGAGACCAGCCTCACCAACATGGTGAAACCCCATCTCTACTAAAAATACAAACATTAGCTGGGCGTGGTGGTGGACACCCGTAATCCCAGCTACTCAGGAGTCTGAGGCAGGAGAACTGTTTGAGCTCGGGAGGTGGGGGTTGCAGTGAGCCGAGACTGTGCCATTGTATTCCAGCCTGAGCAACAGAGTGAGACTCCGTCTCAAAAAAAAAAAAAAAAAAGAATGTTTGTGTTATTTTAAATATGAATAATTGTTGTCAAAGTGCTATAGTTGGTCTGGGATGACTCTAGATGTTTCTTTTGAAAATAAATTTCTATTATATGTTTCTTTCCCTTTTTTTTTTTTTTTAAGACAGGGTCTTACTCTATCGCCCAGTCTGGAGTACAGCCATCATGGCACCACTCCTGGGCTCAAGGAATCCTCCTGCCTCAGCCTCCTGAGGCACTGGGACTACAGGTACACACCACTACACCTGGCTAAGTTTTCACTTTTTTTTGTGGAGAGAGGGCCTCACTTTGTTGCCCATGTTGGTCTTGAAATTCTGGCCTCAAGTAATCTTCCCCCCTTGGCCTCCCCAGGTGCTGAGATGACAGGCGTGAGCCACCACGTTTGGCCTGCTTTCACTCTTGATGCCCTCTGTTCACCACACAACAGTCAGAATAACGGGTTTTTTTGTTTTTGTTTTGTTTTTTTGAGACTGTCTCCCTCTCTTGCCCAAGCTGAAGTATAGTGGCCCAATCTCGGCTCACTGCGACCTCTGCCTCTCAGGTTCAAGCGATTCTCCTGCCTCAGCTTCCCGAGTAGTTGGCACTACAGGCGCCCACCACCATACCTGGCTAATTTTTGTATTTTTAGCGGAGACAGGGTTTCAGCATGTTGTCCAGGCTGGTCGGGAACTGCTGACCTCAGGTGATCCGCCCACCTCGGCCTCTCAGAGTGCTGGGATTACAGGCGTGAGCCACTGCGTCGGGCCCAGAATAACTTTTTAAAACATAATTCAGTGTTATTCTCCTGCTTACAACTCTTACCATTACGCTTGAAAAAAAAGTCAACTCATTACTATGGCCTGCTAGTCCTAAATGACGTTGCATCTGCTAGCCTCTCCCCCGCCATCTGGTGTCATAAAGCTCCAGCTACATGGCCTCCTTTTAATTCTGTGAACATGCCAAGCAAGCCCTTTCTACTTTATCACTTCCCACACACAGTCTCCGCTGTTTAGGATACTCCCTACCACCTCACACAATTCGCTGCTTCTCAGCATTCTACTCTCCACTTAAATGCAACCTCCTGGTGAAGGCTTTCCCGCCTCACCTAAGAAGCCCACTATCTTCTATTCCCATATTCTATTTTTTAAAAACATAATTTACCAAAATTATAATTATACGCTTGTTTTATTATCTTCTTTGTTGTGTCAGGAATTGGTTCAACTGCTGAAAAATATACAGTGGCTGAAAATGATAGTTCATTTTTCTCTCATATAAACAAAGTTTAGAGGCAGGTAGATCAAGGTTAGTATGGTAGCTCCATGGTCATAAGAGACCAAGGCTTCTTCCCTCTAGCTATTCCACCAAATTCAGCATATGGCTTCCACCTCACGGTCCAAAATGGTTGCTTCAGTTCCAGCCATTATGCTTGTATTCCATACAGCTGGAGTCAGGAAGGCAAATTCAGTTTTTATTCAAAGTAAGGGAGATTTTATACACACTGTTAAAAATCGAGGGTTCCTTAGTGAAATTATTGACTCAGGCAAGGATTTTCAATTGATGTTAAAATGATTAGGTAGATAGCTAATGAGAAAGGACATTCATAAAGTGCCAAACAAAACAAAACGAAACCTCTGCACAGATTACTTCTGTCCATAAAAGAACAAAGCTTTACAGTGAAAAAGTCAGGCTGTCATCACCTCAATCCAGCGGTCAGATATTCTGTGTCTCCTGATGTAATGTGATTTGAAGTACACAGTACTACTTGCGACACAATCTTGCCAAAAATCTTCAAATTTGCGTCTAATTGGGCCTTAATTTTGAAATGGGAAAGATTCCCTTGTCCCCCTTGCAGGGCATGCGATGGGAGTGTGGCTCCCGTCTTCACCGCCCCGCTGCTCAAACCTCTAGGGGAGCATAGAGACGGGCAGGCTGTGGGGCTCTGACCCCATGGTGGTATCTAGGGGTGAATGTTTACAACTGAAGCCCCAGTGGGCGTGTTACAGGTGCTCTTTTAGTTTAGCCATCTGTAGGCGGCTTGTGTTAGCCAGCTCAATTAGACCCCTGCCTTATTGCAAGGACAGAGGGCTTTCTGTATCCCCGGGTTCTTGCCTTGGTGTACTGGAAGAATTGGATCACACGTGGGCTTAGAGAATGAGTGCAAGGTTTTATTGAGTGGAAGTAGCTCTCAGTAGATGGAGAAGCCAGCAGGGAGATGGTTTTTTCCCTGGAAGTGGGGCTGCGCGGCGGCCGGACTCTTCTCCGACAGCCCTGCCCAAGCTGTGTTCTGCGGGTCAATGGCCTGCCGCCATGCCAGTGCCTGTCCCTGTGCTCTTGACGTGCTCTCGATGTCCTCTTGAAATCCAGCTGCTCGTGTGTTCCTCCGCCAATGTGTTTCTGTCAGCGTTCAGCCGTTTTTTGTGTGTTTGCCTTGCTGGAGTCTCGGGTTTTTATAGGTACAGGATGGGGGCGTGGCAGGCCAGGGTGGTCTTGGGAAATGCAACATTTGGGCGCGAAGGCAGGAGTGCCTGTGGTCACCTAGGTCTATGGGCACAGGCCCGGCGGTGGAGCCCTCGCCAGGGACCCACCTTTCTCCTTCCAGCACTTCCCTGCCCCTCTTCTGTATTAATTTGTCATAACGTAATTTCAGTTTTACAGAAATCACAAGGGAAAGAGAAACAAGCTAACTGGTACCCTGACGAAGCAATCAAAGAAATTGAGAAATTGGGACATTCTTCTATAGAACAATTGTCCCTGTTTCTGTCTCTTTAACATTGCAGTATCAGGAATAAAGGGACTGATATATTTCAAAGAGACTGAGGGGACATAATAACCAGATGCGATGTGTGATCCTCACTTGGATCCTGGTTTGGATAAATCAGCTGTAAAGGACATTGCATGGACAACAGGAGAAATTTCAATATGCATGGGTGTTCAGATATAATATTCTATTAAGGAATTATTACTACTGTCAGCTGTGATTGTTGTTTTGGCTATGTGGGAAAACTCGGTGGCTCACGCCTGTAATCCCAGCACTTTGGGAGGCCAAGACGGGTAGATCACCTGAGGTCAGGAGTTTGAGACCAGCCTGGCCAACATGGTGAAACCCCATCTCTACTAAAAATACAAATCAGCTGGGTGTGGTGGCACACGCCTGTAACCCCAGCTACTTGGGATCCTGAGGCAGGAAAATTGCTTGAACCCAGGAAGTGGAGATTGCAGTGAACCGAGATGGTGCCATTGTACTCCAGCCTGGGTGACAGAGTGAGACTCTGTCTCACCAAAAAAAAAAAAAAAAAAAAAAAAAATCCTATTTTTAAAATACACATACTAAAATTTAGAGGAAGAATGTCATGACTGTCATTTACTTAACATTCTTTAGTTTTGGAGGTCCACTTCTAAAGAAGAGGATAATGGATACTGGGGGCCAACAAGAAGTCTTCTTTTTTTGAGACAGGATTATGCTCTCTCACACAAGCTGGAGTACAATGGTATGATCTTGGCTGACCACAGCCTTGACCTCCTAGGCTCAAGTAATCCTCCCACCTCAGCCTCCTGAATAGCTGGGACTACAGATGCATGCCACCATACTAGCTAATTTTTGTATTTTTTGTAGAGATGGCATTTTGCCATGTTACCCAGGCTGGTGTCAAACTCCTGGAATCAAGTGATCTACCCCCCTTGGCCTCCCGAAGTGCTGGGATTATAGGTGTGAGTCACTGTGGCCGGCCCAAGAAGTCTTTAGGATACTCTGCCACCAGACTGAGCTGCATGAGGGCAAGGATTGTGCCTATTTTGCTTTTATAACCAGTGCTTCATACACTGTCCAGCATACAGTAGGCACTCCTTGCATATTTGTTAAATGAATGAATAAGTGAGGATGATAAAGGAATGTAGAAATTAACCATGACTTCCACTGACATTGAGAATCCAGCAGACATCTCTCAAGAGATCACTGCACTTAAAAATAGGTATAACTGAAATATAACAACTGTATGCTATAATTAGCACTAAAAAGGCGTGAAAAACTATGAAACTGCAAAGAAACAAATAAAAGATAGAAAACATTAAAATGGTAAAAATAATGGCAAGATACTATTGTTAATTGTATTGCCCCATGCCCAGTCCTTTTAAAGTCCAGGGCATTGAATTAGCTTTTTGTAACAAAAATAGCCAAATATAAAATGCTAAATTCTGTGTGTTTTTTGGGAGATTGTTAGAAATCCAATCTATTTTTTTTCTCCCCTTACTCTCCACCTTATCTCCTTCTCCTACTACTGCTGTGGGAAGATAGCAAGACACTCACTGGCTGACTGCAGCTTCAATCCATTAGCCAGTGACATTCCAGGACAGTTTCCCTCTTGTTTGCAACATTAATCAAAAAGTATTAAGGCTGGGGGTGGCGTGACTCACCCCTGTAATCCCAGCACTTTGGGAGGCCAAGGCAGGAGGATTGCTTGAACCCAGGAGTTAGAGACCAGCCTGGGCAACATGGTGAAGCCCTATCTATCTCTCTCTCTCTCTCTCTCTCTCTCACTTTTTGAGACAGAGTCTGTAAGCAGTAGTGTAATCTTGGCTCACTGCTACCTCCACCTCCTGGGTTCAAGTGATTCTCCGCCTCAGCCTCTTGAGTAGCTGGGATTACAGGCACCTGCCATGACACCCAGCTAATTTTTGTACTTTTAGTAGAGACAGGGTTTCAACATGTTGGTTAGGCTGGTCTCGAACTCCTGACCTCAAGTGATACGCCAGCCTTGGCCTCCCAAAGTGCTGGGATTATAAGCATGAGTCACTGTGCCTGGCCTGAAACCCCATCTCCAGTAAATATCCAAAAATTAGCCAGGTGTGGTGGTGCGTACTTGTAGTCCCATCTACTCGGGAGGCTAAGGTGGGAGGATGGCTTGAGCCTGGGGTGTTGAGGCTACAGTGAGCTGTGATCGCACCACTGCGCTCCATCCTAGACAACCGAGTGAGACTGTCTCAAAAATTAAAAAAGTATTAATTAAATTTCTACTATGTGTATTAAGTATATTTAAAAAAAGAAAACCAATTAAGTCTAAATCATTGATTTTTGTCCTTGGGATGTTGAGATCAGCACAGGCAAAACAAAAAGTAAAAAGGTCCAACAAATACCTTATTTTTCTATGGTGCTTTACATTTGCAAAGAGCTTTGACAATGAAATTTCACTTATTTCTGAAACAATACCTTGTCATAGGCTGGGTTAAAAAAAAAATGAATTGACTTGCTCAAGGTCATCTTCATAATTAGAGATAAACCTGGAATTAGAACCCAAGTTTTCTGGCACCATGTTCTCTACTATCACACTACCTTCTGAAAGCCAAAACACAGGCCAGGGATGGTGGCTCATGCCTGTCATCCCAGCACTCTGGGAGGCTGAGGTGGGAGGATCACTTGAGCTCAAGAGTTCAAGACCAGCCTGGGCAACATAGTGAGACCCCCCTCTCTATTATTTTAATTTTTTAAAAAATTGTCAAAAAAGAAAGCCAAAACTTAAACCAGAATTGCATTTTTGACTGTACAATGTACGAGGAACAACTAACAGAGCTGCCACGTAACTGAAATAAACCTTGACTGTAGAGATGATTTCTAACGCTTTCTGTCATTTCTGTGATTTTTTTCCATTTTTCTTAGCAACCTGGAAGCACCACTTTATTTTCCCTCTTCTTTCTGCTTCCAGCAGCTGCAGACCCAACGTAATCACCAAGAGAGAATGAAAACTTCCAACTACCATGAATCAGGCTTAACACAGTAAGAGAACATTTGGGATTCTACTATAAGAATTTCCATTAAAATTTCATCAACAAACAGTTCAGAAGCTGTTAAGCATAGACAAGCCTGAAAGTGGCTGGTAGCTGGCATGTATACGATGGAAATTTCGTATGGGTAAAAAAATGAATCTGATTTTGTGTGGTACGTTTAACATTATCGCCACCTACACATTCAGTTAAAAGCTGTTCATGGCTGAAGAGAAACCCCTGATTCCCTCCTACATCATATCTCAGCCTAGTTTTGGTGTGAGCCGTGGGCAGCTTCATCAAGGATGTTTGCATCCTTTACCCAGAACAAACATTCCAGTAGTGCAACACTCATAGAATCTAAAGAATAGGAGATTAATTTAGTAATATTTAATAAGCAAATGATAATAATAATGTAAATTTAAAAATATTCCCTCTGACTTTTCCCTCTCCTTTATCCCTTGTAGATCATGAATCAGTCCCTGAGGCCTCTCCAGTTTTTAAAGTCCCTCAAATAGGTCCTTTTTTCCACTCCCACCATCCTAGTTTTAGTTCTCTTTAGCTTTGTAATCAAAACCCACTGAACTACTCCTTCCTTCCTTCCTTCCTTCCTTCCTTCCTTCCTTCCTTCCTTCCTTCCTTCCTTCCTTCCCTCCCTCCCTCCCTCCCTCCCTCCCTCCTTCCCTCCCTCCCTTTCTTTGATAGGATTTTGCTCTGTTGCCCAAGCTGGAGGGCAATAGTGCAATCATGACTTGCTGTACCCTCGGCCTCCTTGACTCAACTGATCCTCTCATCTTAGCCTCCCAACTAGCTAGAACCACATGCATGCACCACCACACCCAGCTAATTTTTTATTTTTAGTAGAGATGGGTTTTTGCTATGTTTCCCAGGCTGTTCTCAAACTACTGGCCTCAAGCAAGTCTCTGCTTTGGTCTCCCTAGGTGCTGGGATTATAGGCATGAACCACCATGCCTGGCTGAACTACTCATCTTCTTTTCACTTTCTCCAACCCGTTCTTCACATGTTCCAAATAGTTTTGCTGAATCAAGTTTTTCTGCTCAAAAATAGAGTGACTTATCAAGTCTTTATTGCTTTTGTGACATTCAAGGTCCTTTAGAACATGGGTTCACCTTAGCTATGTGACTTTATTCTGCTCTAATAATAATAATAATAATAATTACTATTGAATACCCAAGTGCCTGACTCTGTGCTAGGTGCTTTCCATATATAATTTGCTCACACAAGTCCTTACTTCAATTAGACCTGTGTCCCATGGTTCCCATACATACTTTGCTCTCTTCTCAAATGCCTATGCTCTATTTTCTGTACCTTCTATGCCTCCAAATTCTACTATTTTGAGAGCGAAGTCATTTCTCAGCTCCTCCAAAAAATCCCCATACATCGTTTCAGACCCACTGATTTCTTCCCTATTTGGCTTTCTTGCTAAGCTATGCAGATATTTAATACCATTGTATAGTTATTTAGTTGTTTCAGATATGTAAATTCATCTCCAGTTAAACAGGAGAGCAGTGTAAATGTATTGGCAGCTAAATGTATTGACATCCATGGATGGGTTTTGAAGCATGCATGAACCATTGAAAAATTATGTTTTGTGTTTGTGCATTTTTTCTGGGGTCAGAAGTTTTCAAAGCATCCCAAAGAGGTCTATGAAGGGGATTGGGTTACTTTCTGGATAACAAACCTTATTTTGAGATCAAGCCTACTACCTGAACCTAGGAATTTTATCTTATTGCATAACCTCTGATTCTCCATTGTAAAATTTCTGGCTTTGTTACATAGGCCTGAGTTTTAAAATTCTGATCTGTTTTTTTATTCTGCTTTAACAAACAGAGTGGGCATCCTGAATTGTGATGCAGAACACATAATCACTATATTGGGAACTTATTTCAACAATAATTTCTAAATTAAATACTTTTTAAATAGGTAATACAGATACATAATTTGAAGGTCAAAGTACATAAAGAGGGTATCCAGAGAAGTCTCACTCCTACCTGACTTGTTTTGTTTTGTTTTGTTTTGAAATGGGGTCTTGCTCTGTCACCCAGCTTGGAGTACGGTGGCGCAGTCCTGGCTCACTGCAACCTCTGCTTCCTAGGCTTAAGCCATCCTCCCACTTCAGTCTCCTGAGTAGCTGGGACCACAGGTGCATGCCACCATGCCCAGCTAGTTTTTGTATTTTTTGTATAGATGGGGTTTCACCATGTTGCCCGGGCTGGTCTTAAACTCCTGAGCTCAAAGAATTTGCCTACCTCAGCGTCCCAAAGTGCTGGGATTATAGGCATGAGCCACCATGCCAGCCCCACCTGACTTTTATAGGTAACTGTCAACAAAAACATTTTAATAACACAGATAATATAATAATGTCTGTGGCTTCATTAGTCAAGGATCTTTGGTTGCAAGTAATAGAAGTTTATTTCAAATCAGTATAAACAAAAACATTTATTTAAAGAATAGAGTATCTTAAGGAAGGCAGAAAGTGCAGCCAAGTTTCATGAAAGATTGGAATTAGGACTTAGGAGCACCTCAAGAATATAAGCAGCTACTTTCTCTCTCTCTCTCTCTTTCTCTCTCTCCACCCCCCCACCCCCGCCCCTGCATCCCCCCATGTACCCTTTCTGTAGACTGGCTTTGTTGCCTTGGTGTGCACAGGACAAGATATAGCCATTCCCTCACTCTTGAGTATACACATCCTAAGTTCAAGTAACCAGTCCACGTTCTTGTTTCTAAGTGTCAGTTCTTACACACACACACACACACACACACAGACACAGACACAGGCACAGACACAGACAGACAAGACCGTTTGGCCTGACTAGAGTTCCATGTGCATCCTTGGTTAATCAGCTCTGGATGGAGGAGCAGAGAACAATACAAATGTGAATGCTGCCAGGGCTGCAGCCCTGTGTAGGAAAGTTCTTAGATAAAAGGGGTGTGGGGCAGGCTGATATGCCCCAAAATGCCTACTAAAATTGTACTTCTGACCATAGTTACTGGTTTTTAATTTTCACGGGCTTGAAGTCACCTTTGGCCCAGAAGGTACTCACTGCTGATGATCTCTTTTTCTTACTGGCAGGAAACAACCTAGGAGAGGCATAGCTTTTGTGGAGACGCATACTCTCCTGGGGCCTGGAGGGCTGTTTACCTCTATTTTCATCTAGAGTTTCTTGGTTTCCCTGGGCCAATTAACGTTGGCTGCCATGTGCTAGTCTCACATTAGCTGATGCTTACATTATTACCTTTGGCTATCTCCTAGATATTGCCTAGTCAGGAAAAGACCACTGTCCAATCTCAAAGAACAACCAAGAGCAGAGTGATTTATGACTCATGACAGTCCCGTCCTCCCAAGTCTGGTTTTTAAGGTCTCTGTGTGTATGTTTGGTATATAGTGTTTGGGAATATGTCTGTATGTTTTCTATGGCTGCTATAACAAAGTACCACAAACTGGGTGGTTTAAAGCAACAAATTAATTCTCTCACAGTCCAGGGGTTTGGATGTTCCAAATCAAGGTGTTGGCAGGGCCACACTTGCTTCAAAGCCTCTAGGGAAGGATCCACTCTTGCCTCTTCCAGCTTCTGGCAGCCCCAGGAGTACCTCGGCTTATGGTAGCATCACTTCAGTTTCAGCGTGTCTTAACGTGGCCATCTTCCCTATGCGTCTGTCTTCTCTTCACAGACGGACCCCAGTCAAACTGGGTGAAGGGCCCATCTTAACTCCAGCATCACCTTATCTTAGCTAATGACATCTGCAATTACCCTATTTCCAAATAAGGTCATTCTGAGGTACTGAGGGTTAGGATGTCAACATATCTTTTTAGGGGGACACAATTTAACCTATAACAATACCTAATTACTTACTAAGAGATCCTGTTTAGAAATATTGGTAAATTCATTAAAAAATGTAATCACTGATTCTACTCTGTAATTTGAAATAGAGAAAAGAGACAAATGAAGTAATATACTGTTAAAATATCTGCAGTGACAAAATTTTGCGTATCAACCAGGTCTTTATGGGGACTCTCATTTTTGACTTTAATAAAAGCTCCATAGTCAATATTGTTTATAGTTTTGATATTTGGCTGAGCCACTGACTTTAATCTCATTTTCTTGAATATATTTCCAAATCTATTCAGCTTTCTACATAGTTTTCATATTTCCTTTTAGAAGTGAGAAAAATAAAGTTAGAAAAAAGAAGCTCATCTAAGTTAAACACACTCTGTGACTACCTTCTCTCTCTTTTTCTTACTGAAATGCGTAAAATGAAACTGTCTTCTTTCAAGACGAGGCATAAGAATCGTATTACATTTATAAGGACTTCCAAGTGCTGTAATAAATCTGCCAGCACCATCTTTAATTCAGAGCGTTGTTGCAACTGTCTGGCTGTAAAGTATAACTTTCTGAGCTGCTTATCCCAATTTTTGGTGTTAGTGCTAAAGAGGAATTAAAGGTTAAAAATAAATAAGTTACTTTTTTTCTTTTGAGATGGAGTCTCACTCTGTCGCCCAGGCTGGAGTACACTGCAGTGGTACGATCTTGGCTCACTGCAACCTCCGCTTCCCGGGTTCAAGCAATTCTCCTGTCTCAGCCTCCGGAGGAGCTGAGACTACAGGCATTCGCCACCATGCCCGGCTAATTTTTGTATTTTCAGTAGAGACAGGGGTTTCGCCATGTTGGCCAGGCTCGTCTCAAACTCCTGGCCTCAAGTGATCTGCCAGCCTCAGCCTCCCAAAGTGCTGAGATTATAGGCGTGAGCCATAAATAAGATAACTTGAAAGTAGACAAGAGCTAGGGACTAAGAAGTCATTTAGTTTAATCCCCTGATTTGCAGATGAGGATATGGCGGTCCAGAGGTTACTGATGGTTACTTAGCTAGGGCATAGCAAAACTGGATTTACAGTCTTGCTCCGCTGACTCACATTGTCTTTTCCTCCATATCTTACTCAAAAGTTGTACAAAAGATAAATGGCTAGCACTGAATCACATACTTTAAATGTGTGAATTGTATATGTGAATTATATTTCATTAAATCTGTTGAAGCAAAGATAGATTGATGAAACAGAGATACAGTAATGAAAGCACAATATGCTTAAGAAACATCTGTTTTACATAATAGTTTCTTTTTAAATTGCACAGTAGTATAGGGTCATTTGAAAATACAACTTGTCCTGATTCTAAGGTTTAAATAGCAAATTAGTTGAAATTATATTTTATTTATAGCCTAATCAATTTCATAGAAGTAGAGGGTAACTTAGAGAAGGCAGATTGTTTGTTTAAGAAGTAGTCTTAAGGCTGGCCACGGTGACTTATGCCTGTAATTCCAGCACTTTGGGAGGCTGAGGCGGGCAGTTCACTGGAAGCCAGGAGTTGGAGAACAGACTGGGCAACATGGTGAAACCCTGTCTCTACTGAAAATACAAAAATTAGCCAGACATGGTGGCGCATGCCTGTAGTCCCAGTTTCCTGGGAGGGTGAGGCAGGAGGATCATTTGAACCCGGGAGGTGGAGGTTGCAGTGAGCCAAGATCTTGCTGCTGCACTCCAGCCTGGGTGACAGAGTGAGACTCCATCTCAAAAATAAAATAAAACCTAAAAAAAGTAGTCTTAAAACATTTTGACACGAAATCTGCCCACATTTATAGTACTAAATTAAAATGTAAACTCTTAAATAATGCTCTGTCATGGAGAATGGAGTACTGTACTGTAAGTTCACTTTCTAGAGAATAAATTAGAATAATAAGAAACTTAGTATTTTTCTCTGTTATCTCTTTCCGGATCTTTTATTAGTAATTCATGGACCTCCCAAGTTTATCTTCTTCCTTATCTTTATCATCTATTTTTCATCTTTTTGTCTTAATGTTAGAAAAAATAATCAGCTTTATTGAGGTATAATTTGCATCCAGTAAAGTTCACTCATTTTAAATGTACAGTTCAGTGATTTTTGACAGTGTAGTCGTATAACCATCATCACAATCAAGATATAGATGATTTCTATCAATCCCAGAAGTTCCCTAGTCCTTCTGCTGTCATTCCCTTCCTCCACCCCATAGCCTTACAGTTTTTCCTGTTAATTTATAATGTAACATAAACAGACTCATATGGTGTGTAGTCTTTTGTGTCTCTCTTCTTTCACTTAACATAATCCTCATGAGTTTCTTCATGTTGTTGTCTATATCAAGTTTGTTTCTTTTTATTGCTGTTTAAAATACCAAAGCTATAATATATTTATCCATTCACCAGTTGATGGACATTTGGGTTGTTTCCAGTTTTCATCTCTCCTGGAAAAATACCTAGGGGTGGAATTACTGAGTCATATGACTGGGGATGTTTAACTTTTTAAGAAACTGCCCAGTGTTTTTCCAAAGTGGTAGTACCATTTTACATTTGCCAAAGCATTATATCTCCGTGCCAAATTTTTATGCTGTTTTCTTCAAGAAATTTTATAATTTTGATTGTTCTATTAAGGCTCATGATCCATTTTGAGTTAATGTTTGAATGTGATGTGAAATACGGATCAGAGTTCTTGTTCTTTTTTTTTTTGCATACGTATGTCCAATTGTTTCAGCACTATTTGTTGAAAAGACTGTCCTTTCTCCACTGAAATACCTTGACATCTTTGTTAAAAATTAATTGAGTATATATGTGTGGCTCTATGGGTCTGTTTCTACACCCTCTATTCTGTTCCATTGATCTATTTGTCTATCTTTATGCCAGTACTATATCAACTTAATTATTGTTGCTTTATCATAAGTCTTTATATCAAGTTTAAGTCCCTCTGGCTTCTTTAATTTCTCCTAGCAACGTTTGAAGCTTGCAGTGTGTTGGTCTTGGGCATATTTTATTAAATCAATCCTTCAATATTTCATGTTTTCTTGTGCTGTTGTAAATGTCATTGATTTTTGGGATTTATTTATTTAAATTGACAAAAATTGTGTATATTTGTCATGTATAGCACACTGTTTTGAAATATGTGTACATTGTGAAATGGCTAAATTGAGCTAATTAATGTATATATTACCTCACATACTTATCATTTTTTATGGTTAAAACACTTAAAATCTATTCTCGGCAATTTTCAAGAATATAATACATTGTTATTTACTGTAGCCTCAATGTTGTACAACAGACTTCTTTAACTTATTCCTCCTAACTAAAATTGTGTATCTTTGGGCAATATCATTATTGCTTTTTAAAAAAATTTCAATTTCCACTAGTTTGTTGCTAATACATTTTTTTTGTTCTTTTTTCCCCCTATTTCCTGAGAGATTCTTCAACTTCATGTTCTAACACTACTAATGAAAAAAACCCTGCAATTAATTATTTTTTAGCATGGTAAAATACATATGACACAGTTTATGATTTTAACAATTTTTCAGTGGCATTAAGTATATTCACATTTGCTATACAACCATCACCACCATCCATCTCCCAAAATTTTTCATCATCCCATAGCCACATTTTGGCTATTGGGAATAATGTGGCCAGGCTGGTCTCAAACTCCTGACCGCAGATGATCCACCAGCCTCGGCCTCCCAGAGTGCTGGGATTATAGGTGTGAGTCACCATGTCCAGCCAGTCACTCTAAATATTAATTGTAGTTTCTTTGTTATTTTCTTCTGTTCTCTGTATGTCTCTGTTCCTTCAAGTTTTTTTATTTTTCTATTTGTTTTCATTCAAGATTTTTATTGAATATCTGGTGGTTCTTGTTTTTTATTTCATGTGTAAGGGTATAGCCTTAAAAATATGTATTGGTAGCTCTGTGGGGAGAAGGAAGAAGGTGAGTGGATATAAACGTAGGGCTGATCAGGCCTTTTTACTGAGGTACTCTACATGCCAATATTTTGAAGAATTTTCTCTGGAGCCACTGTTTTTCACCATTTAAGATTTCTCCCATGTCCTATCTGGTGGAGAATGGGGAATAGGAGACAGCAGGAGTTGGGGAAAACAGGCTTTTTAGGAGCAGGATGGGGACATGGGGACTAAGGGTTCCACTTTTACTGAATCCATTTGTTTTCAATCTTGACACCTCCAAGGACTGGGCCTCTTAGGAGTTCTGTGACACACAATGACTTGCTCCTAGGTGATACTGCCCCTTGAAAGATATTTAGGTTTTAACTTCATCCACTTTGCTAAGTCATTAACTGCTCTTCCATTTGCTTTTTGTCTTCCAAAAATGTGTTGAAATATTTTATCCATTGTTGTCTCCTCTCTTATTCTCTGTCATTGTTGGTTAATATCTTTTTTTTAATTGCTTTACTGACATTTTGATGGGGTTTTGGGATGGACAGGAAATGAATTGATGATACACCATATTTAACTCATTAGATTAAATAGCATTTTATCATTCATAAATGATTAACATTTCCTCTACTACTTGACAGGAAAAAATTCTGCTCAGGACAATAAATAAAACTAATATGAAATGAAAATTCTAGATTATAATCACTTTTTAGTAATAAAAGGTAAAGGAGTTTCAACAAAGACATAGGTAGGGCCATATACTGTGGCATTCTGGTGATGACTGTGTTTCTGGGTTCTCCGAATAAAAACAGAAAACAAGTGATGTAGGAGCAATATAGATCTATTGATTTTTTAAAATGATATAATTCATAAATACAAGTAACATATAAGAGAACCACTTATTTAGTTACTGTTGTAATTTAATGGAGCTTGCTTAATCTCTTATTACTTTTCTTTTAGCCATTTCCTTCTCTTTAGGGTCTTCATTAGTGGATGGTTACAGGAGGAGGCAAACGTCCGGTAGGCAATTCTACGGCTTGTTATTGGCTACGAGACTGGAGTCACTAGCTTACTGAAGATTTTCAGGCAATCTGTAGGCTTAAATTATTGGTGCTGTACCTATTACTATTGATTACTTTGTGGTAAAAATGCAGGACACTTTACTGGAATACTATTTTGAGTTCTGAGTTTAATATTTAAGGTGGATAGAGAAGACAAACAGGAGCACCTACTTAAAAACTGAAACACTGGACCTATGAAGAAAAGCTAAAAGGAGTTTTTTGTTTTGTTTTGTTTTGCTTGGAAAAATAAAGATTAAGTGGAGATTCAGTTCCATCCAGAGATGTTACGTGTTAATGTTTTCCAGGGCTGCATTCTTGGCTTTTTCTCCCACAAGTAGCAGACAGTACCCAGCAACCTGCTTGGTCACCTTTCCACAGCCCCACCATTTCCCATCAAATCTTGACCCACGAAAGCTAAGGGATTCAGGTACCTTGCTCTGCAGTCTAGACTTCTATCTAAAGTCCAGCCCTGGTTTTCCAGCTACTCTCTGATTACTTCTACTTCAATGTTCTGCAGTCAACTCAAGTTCAATGTAACTCAAAACTGAGGTCATTATAGTCTCCCTAGCATTATGCATCCAAACTGTGCTCTCTCCTCAGAGTTCTTTTCTTTGATAATGGCAGCACCAATTTACCTTGTCACCCAAGCTTAAACCTTAGAATCAGCTTTTCTTTCTTCTTTTCCATTAGTCCCTCCATCCTATCAGTCATCAGATTCTATGAATTCACCTTCTTACATGTATTTTAAATTTATCTTTTCCTCCCTATTTCCTATGATATTAGTTTAGGCTCTTATCAACTTTTGCCAGAATTAAAAGCAGTAGTTATGTTTCACTTAAACCACAGTTGTTATAATAAAGCTATAAATAAAGGCAATGGTTACCTGAACTATGATAATTGCATTTTCAGTATTTGGTTTTCTTACTCTAGCACCCAAAATCCATCCTCTGCCACTGTTGTTTTGTAAATTACCAGTCAGGTCATCCCACCACACTGCTTCAAAAGATCTTTAATAACTCTGGGAGACAAATGCTACTACTCTTCAGCATGGCACTTGAGACCTTCAGTGTTCTGTACTTAGCTTATTTTTCTGGTTTTATCTTCAATCACTTCAGACCTTTCTAGCTATAGCAGATGTCTCTCTGTGTCTTGAATCTTTGCCGAAGTTTCATTTCACCCTGCCTCTGTAGATGTTATTCCCTTTTCTTTAAATGCCTATCTTTTTCTATCTTAAAAGATCAAGTGTCAACTTTTATGAGGCCTTATCCCAAATCTTGCTGGAATATGTCTCTCTCTCTCTTTTCCCCCACATGCAAAGGTATGAAGTAGTCCTCCTTATCTTGGGGGATACATTTCAAGACCCCCAGATCCCTGAAATGGTGGCTAGTACTGAACCCTACATATATACTCTGTTTTTTCTTATACATACATATCTATGACAAACTTTCACCTTTTCATTGATTTTATTTTAGAGACAGGGTCTTGCTCTGTCACCCAGGCTGGAGTGCAGTGGTGTGATCAGGGCTCACTGACGCCTCGACCCCTCTAGGCTCAAGCCATCCTCCCATCTTAGCCTCCCAAGTAGCTGCGACTCCATCGCAGCTATGCAATGCATAACTCCATCACACCCAGCTAATTTTTGTATTTTTTGTAGAAACCAGATTTGCCATGTTGCCCAAGCTGGTCCTGAATTCCTGACCTCAAGTGATTTGCCCACCTCCACCTCTCAAAGTGTGGAATTACAGCTACAAGCCACCACAGCCGGCTCACCTTTTCATGTAAAGGAAGCACTTTATGACTTCTCTTTGGCATATCCAGATTGCCAGCGTCCCTACCCTCACACTTTGGGGCCATTATTACGTGAAATAATGGTTACGTGAATGCAGCACTGTGATACCATGACAGCCAATCTGATCCCAGATATGGCTGCTAAGTGACTCTCTATCACGAGGGGAGGGCAGGGAGCATAGATAGTGTGATCGCTGGACAAAGGGATGATTCACCTCCCTTGAGGGACTGAAAGGGACTGCTTGAGATTTCATCATGCTACTCAGAACAGCACACACTTTAAAACTTATGAATTGTTTATTTCTGGAGTTTTCATTTTAATATTTTTGAACTGCAGCTGGCTGAGGGTAACTAAGACTATGGAAAGTGAAAGCATGGATTCGGTGGAACTACTGTGTGTGTACAGATATATATACACACACACACATATACACATATATGTATATATAGATACATAAATCTATATCATATACATATATGTATATACATGTATACATTCTTATGTAAACTAGACTATACATTCTTTGACATTAGGAAATGTGTTTTATCTATTATTTATCACCAGAGCCTAGATGGTCAGTAGGTTTTAGGTGAATCAATGAATGATATTTAAAGACAGTGACCACTTGGTTTCTATCTATCTACATTGAAGATGAAATAACAGAATTTACACTTCAACCTTTAGGTATTAAAAATAATAAGTTATATATTAGAATGAGTTGTTAAATTTTGTGGACTCTTGTCTGCATTCTTCATATGAGGACACATTTTTATTTGTCTAAGACAGCATAGGACGTCTTCTGCTTGGTTTTGTACTGCTAGATCAAAATTAACTTTCTTGGATCTGAAATAATTTTTTTGCTAGATTAAAATAAATTTCTCCAGGGAAACAATGCATATTCAAATAGCCTAATTTCTAATAATGCAGAGGACTGAAAACAGTTAAAGGAGAAAGATTTGGTTCAATTTTAATTATGACTTTCACTTGCTTATTATGTGATTTCTTTTTAGGACTTAACATTTTTATTTTAGGTCCAACACTAACTGTCAATGCTTAACTAGCATGACTGAAGAAGTTGATCCTATATTTATATTTCTATTCTTATTACAGAACGGATTTAATATAGGTTAAGATGTTGAATAGAACCATGAACTGTATTTCACAAAAGGGTGCATTTCACACAATGGTACATTTCATAAAATCTAACATCCCAGCAAAATGACAGGGACAACAACTTAGCATACTGTTAATTTTTCACTTAACGGTGCCAAAATGATATTTCAGTCTTTTTTACATAGAAAGGTCAAATATCATTCAGTGGCGCTCCTGAACACGGGCAAGTCATTTTCAGAGGTGAAAAAGCTGTGGTTGACTGCTCTTGAAATAGGTTTCTCTACAATCCACCTCTCATCTGGAGTTCACATCCTGCTACATGTAGGCAAGAGTATACCCATCCTGCGCCTTTTAACTCTTTTGAGGGGCATACATAATGCAAGTACAATTAACTTGTTCTACAAATACCAGCTTAGGTGTCAATTTAGCATTCTGCAAATAATACTACAGAAATGGAATGGGTGATTTCTCCAACTAATAGGTCTCTTACTGAAAACATGCAAGCACATTTGTGTCTGTTTGGCTTAGTGCTGTATTCTTCAAAGTCTTGAGCAGGGCCTGGTGCAGACTGTATACCCAACAAATATTTATCTTATGAAAAAGTATAAAGTGAAAGCACAAAAGGGATGGTTCAGCAAGAGAAGAAAGATGAGAGGTGGATTACAGACATACCAGTTTCAAGAGCAGTCAACCACAGATTTTCACCTACTGAAAATGACTGGCCTGTGTTGAAGAGCACCACTGAATTACATTCAATCTTTCTGTTTAAAAGAGACTGAAACATCATTTTGGTACTCTTAAGAATTTCTTTTTAACTATTTAAATTTTTTATTTGTATAAATTTATGGGTACAAGTGTAATTTTGTTGCATGTATTGATTGCATAGTGGTCACCCTTTTAGTGTATCTATCACCTAATAATGTGCATTGTACCAAGAAGGAATTTCTCATCATCCCCTCTCCTTCCCCCGTCTTCTGAGTCTCCACTATCGTTCCAAACTCTATGTCCATATGTACACATTATTTAGCTCTTGCTTATAAGTGAGACCCTGATAATGGAAGGGAGATTGGTCAAGCTGACCTCCCAAAGTTCTCCCAACCCTGAGATTCTATGATTCTACCAGGCTGGCTCTCTTGTAGTGTTCTCAGAGAGAACAGTTACTAACCAGTGGTATCTGAAAACTTTAATCTTCTACTTCTGAAAAGGTATTTTCTTTTCTTCTCTCTTTTTTTTTTTTTTTGAGATGGAGTTTTGCTCTTGTCACCTAGGCTGGAGTGCAACGGCACGATCTTGGCTCACTGCAACCTCTGCCTCCCAGGTTCAAGCAATTCTCCTGCCTAAGCCTCCCAAGTAGCTGGGATTACAGGCGTGCACCACCATGCCCTGCTAATTTGGTATTTTTAGTAGAGATGGGGTTTCACCATGTTGGCCAGGCTGGTCTCAAACTCCTGACCTCAAGAGATCTACCCACCTTAGCCACCCAAAGTGCTGGGATTATAGGCATGAGTCACCGTGCCCGGCCGATAAGCTATTTTCAAATATACATCATTGAACAATTATTTTAAAACTATTATTAATACCTAGAATGTGCATTTTTCCTTTAACTGGTTCAAATGTTCACCAGAATTCTGTTAGTGAGAGTGAATTTCACATCTAGTTACAATAACGTATCACTAGCTTTACTTTTAATTGTGGTAGAGCAGCAACAGCCTCCTTTCTTTTTGCTTTATTGATCATTCTATGAACGCTGGGCAAACTCTTTACTCATCTATCTATCAAATACTTATTTTTTTAGAAGTCACTGAGATTAATAAAATTTATTTTTACTCTGCACCAGATAGTGCTTATATTATTGCATCAATATTAACTGTTATTTCCTATTAAAATTGTAAATCTACTATTTACAATTATTCTTTTGTGAAACTTTGAGTAAAGATATTCCCTTGAGACTATTTTAGTAGTAGTAGGTACAGGGATATATGAATGTAGAACTATCATATAAACAACTTACAAATAACGTAAATCTTATTTATATTAGACCTATATAAAAGCCCTGTGAAACTTATCACTAAGGATTATCAGAACACTCATAGTGGGAAAAGCGTAAGGGGAAGACTGAACTGCTGATAGCTAAACTGTGACAACAGAAAAGGTCGTATCATAAAATATTGTTAGTATATTTTTGTATGTGTATGCAATTGGTTGAAAATCAGGCAAATTTTTGATAATTTTTGATAAATATTTGACAAAGACTTCAAATATGTCTCTTGTAGTCATCACTGTAGAAATTTGTTTTGTTTAAATTCATTTGGCTTTAACCTCCCGCCCCAAAATTCTACATCAATACATCTCTCTTCCTATTCTTCCCAACCCCTCCAAAAAATAAAACCAAGCTCAAAGCAAGTCACAAACGTTTTGTACAAATAAAGCCAGTTCTCTGTGGAATTGATATGATAGGTCTTGAATATCTTGTTGATAATTAACCCAATCAAGTAACATTGCCAGGAAATCTTTATTCTTTTTCTTTTTTAAAGGTTCACAGACTTTATTTCTTAGAGCAGTTTTAGGTTTACAGAAAAAGTGAACAGGAAGTGCAGAGTTCCATACACTCCCACTGCTGCCCCCTAACCAATTTCCTCTATTATTAACATATTGCATTGAAGTGGTACATTTATTACAACTGATGAACTGATATTGACATATCATTAACTAAAGTCAATAGTCTACATTAGGGTTCACTCTTTCTGTTGTATAGTCCTATGGGTTTTGTCAAATGCATAATGTTATGTATCCACCAATACAGGATAATACAGAACAGTTTCACTGCCCCCAAAATCTTCTGTGTTCCACCTATTTAACCCTCCCTCCAACTCCTACTTTTCTTCTTTAATACCCAAATTAAGCCAGAGTAATATAAATTAGTTGGAGCTAAGAATTTGCTTAAATAATCAGTGATTCCCCATGGCAATCAAAATTTCTTAATTATTAATCTAGACTAGCACTGTCCAAAAGAAATATAATGTGAGCCAGTATGTATTTAAAATACTCTAGAAGCTGCTTTAAAAAGAACAAGTAAAATTAATTTAATATTATACTTATCCCAATATATCCAAAATATCAATTTCAACATTAAGTCAATACGAAAGCTGAGATATTTTACATTTGGGGGGTACTAATTCTTGAAATCCAGTGCGCATTTGACACAGCACATCTAATTTCAGCCTAGCTACATACATTCTGAGTGTTCAATCAGTAGCCACAAGTAGCCAGTGACTAAGTAGCCAATACCTGTCAGGTACAGCACAGATTTAGACTTTGAGCAACTTGAAAGCGGGTTATCCTTTTCTCTGCAGGGCCTCTAGAGTAGGCATGCAGTGAATATTTTTGAAAGGTAAATCAGAAAGATCCTGATTCTTACATGTTCTGCAATTACTTTCTTTAAACTCTCCAGCCTCAGAAAAAGTGGAATGGGGATCATGCTTATTCCTGCGTATCAAACCAATGAGTATGGGGCTTCCTGACTCCCAGAAGGCCTGAATCATCCGAAATGTTGACTCATGAACCTAAGGTGACTGAAATGTAACGTGAACCAAATTAGCTTTCCAAGGCATCTTTGTATTTCCACTTTCCGGTCTCCCGCCGCCTCTCTCTTTGGGTGACTCACTCTCCTACCATGTAAGAGTCCAGCATCAGGCAAGGCCCCAAACTCGCTTTGGAAGAAGAGCAGACTTTCAAATGGTCGGCCCCAGATCCCCAGTTAATTCAGCACAGCTGTTTTGCCTACCAATTCCAGGGGCTGCGGTTTAGACTGAGTGAGTCTGTCAAAAAAACAAGTTTTTTCCTATTTGAGGGTGGTAGTAGTAGTGATGTGGTTTGGAACATTAAGTGAAAAAATAATATTTTATTTCTAAAATCTTTAAAAATCCTTAGGGCCCACTTCACAGTCCCGTTAATACCTTTCTGCAGTCGGGTTTCTTCCTTTCCCGGGAGGAAAGTTTCCACTCCCAGTCCCCCAGGATAACGCCCTTCCGGTGGCGCGCCAGGAACCGCGCCGACCCCTCCCAGCCAGCAGCCCGCCCCCTTTCCCAGTGCTCTACGACGGACGGACCCCCAGCTGCCGGCAAGGCCAAGACCCCACCCCAACTCACAGTTACTCAAAGTGGGGGTGGAGCTCCCAGCTCCCAGCACCGCCCATTGAACGCAATCCCCGCCGGTAAGAGAGAGGAAGTGCCGTAATCCCCACCCACTTTCATCTCCTTCCCTCTCCGTTGGCCTGGCTGGACGCCTATCTTCTCTATCCTGTAGCCGATTGGCTCTCTCCCTCCCGCGCCAGTCCCTGCCCTCCCCCGGGTAGGGTGAGTCACGCCAAACTGGGCGGAGAGTCCGCTGGCCTCTCTCCTAGCTCGTCTGGGCGGCGGCGGCAACTGGGGACAGGGCGGGTGGCGCATCACCGGCGCGGAGGCAGGAGGAGCAGTCTCATTGTTCCGGGAGCCGTCACCACAGTAGGTCCCTCGGCTCGCTCGGCCCAGCCCCTCTCAGTCCTCCCCAACCCCCACAACCGCCGGCGGCTCTGAGACGCGGCTCCGGCGGCGGCAGCAGCAGCTGCAGCATCATCTCCACCCGCCAGCCATGGAAGACCTGGACCAGTCGCCTCTGGTCTCGTCCTCGGACAGCCCACCCCGGCCGCAGCCCGCGTTCAAGTACCAGTTCGTGAGGGAGCCCGAGGACGAGGAGGAAGAAGAGGAGGAGGAAGAAGAGGACGAGGACGAAGACCTGGAGGAGCTGGAGGTGCTGGAGAGGAAGCCCGCCGCTGCTGGGCTGTCCGCGGCCCCGGTGCCCACCGCCCCTGCCGCCGGCGCCCCCCTGATGGACTTCGGAAATGACTTCGTACCGCCGGCGCCCCGGGGACCCCTGCCGGCCGCGCCCCCCGCCGCCCCGGAGCGGCAGCCGTCTTGGGACCCGAGCCCGGTGTCGTCGACGGTGCCCGCGCCATCCTCGCTGTCTGCTGCCGCAGTCTCGCCCTCCAAGCTCCTTGAGGACGACGAGCCTCCAGCCCGGCCTCCCCCTCCTCCCCCGGCCAGCGTGAGCCCCCAGGCCGAGCCCGCGTGGACCCCGCCGGCCCCGGCTCCCGCCGCGCCCCCCTCCACCCCGGCCGCGCCCAAGCGCAGGGGCTCCTCGGGCTCCGTGGGTGAGTGCCGCGCCCTCTCGCTTTGCGCCGCCCCTCGCGCCCCTCCCTCTTTTGTGTGCAGCCCCAGATGCTTTGGGCTGGGCCCTCCTCTCCGCCCCGAGGGGGCTTTGTCTGCAGACTTCGGGGCGATGGCGCCCCTCCTGGTTGGAGGCGCGGGGAGAAGGGTGGGGCGGCCCTTGGAGGCCGGGCTTGTTCTCATTGTCCGTCTTCGTTTCGGGGAACACGTGCACCGCACCCGGCTCCCACTTCTACCCTCTGTGGTGCCCAGCGTACCGATTCTCGGAAGTTAGGCACCCACCCGTAGTAGGAGCCGGGTGTGTACCCGGGAACCAGGGTTGTGGATTTATTGGGTTGGTTGGGCTTCGAAGTAAGGAAGGAAAGGCCTTGGCACCCAGACCTTTTTAGGAGGTGCTTTTGTCTACTCGTCTGGGTTGCTCCTTTGGAAAAGGTGCAGTTGTGGTGCGGGTCTGTTGGCCTGCATTCGGCCCTGGGCTCCCTTCTCACCTCCTGCCTGGTGTGGGTGGCCCCTTTGCGTTTCCCCTCCCCCTCCTGTGCTTGTGGGGAGCTGGCCGAGTGGAAAACGTCCACATTGACCCAACCGCAGTGAAGGGAGAGCGCCTCCAGTGGTGTGGTGCGTGGAGAAACGGGAAGGAGAGAGTTCTGGTAAAGTCCTGCCACCGCCCAGCTCACCGGGGTGTGATGTGGACTGCTCCCCACGAGCTAAACCGAGCCAGGGAGAGAGGATGTGGGCATTGTGTTCCGAGGGGGCGTAGTTCTGCCAGGGTTTTAGCTGCAGGGTCGGAGGAATTGATGTTAGTGTGGACTTGGCCCAGCCTCTTAGTGCATCATAATTGAATCTTAAAGAAAAAAATAAAAGGCAAAATGGTTGACATTCCTAAAGAAGGGAAAACCTGTGGATTCCTTGCCAGGAATTGGCTAATTGAACTCGTGGCAGATTTACCATGAGACATAGAGAAGTGTTTTGAGACAGACATTTTCATATATATTGGTTAGAAATACAGTTTTTCAGAAGTGATATGTTTTAGGTTACAGAATCAAAATACAGTCACGTGCCGCATAACGACCTTTAGGTCAAGGACAGACGCATATGCAACGGTGGCCCCGAAAGGTTATAATGGAGCTGAAAAATTCCTGCCGACTAGCGACGTCTTGATCCTGACCCTGTGTAGGCCTAGGGTAATGTGTTTGTATCTTAAGTTTGTAACAAACGTTAAAAAAAGAAAGTAGAAAAAAGCTTATAGAATAAGGATATAAAATTTTTTTCTATAGCTATAAAAGGTGTTTGTGTTTTAAGTTAAACGTTATTACAAAAGAGCCAAAAAGTTTATAAAATAGAAAAGTTACAGTAAGCTAAGGTTAATTTATTGTTGAAGAAATATATCTAAAGATAAATTTAGTGTAGCTTAACTGTAGAGTGTAAGTTGTACAGTTGTGCATGGTAGTGTCCTAGGCCTTCACATTCACTTGCTACTAACATCCAGAGCAGCTTCTAGGCTTGCAAGCTCTATTCATGGCCAATGCCCTGTACACGTGTGCCATCTTTTAATCCTTTGTACAGTGTATTTTAGATATGTTTAGATAAGCACTACACAAATACCATTGTGTTACAGTTGCCTACAGTAACATTCTGTATAGGTTAGTAGCCTAGGAGCAATTGATTATACCATATAGCCTAGGTGTATAGTAGGCTCTACCATCTAGGTTTGTGTAAGTACACTGATGTTTGCACAACGACAGAATTGCCTGACAATACATTTCTCAGATCCTGTTCCCACTGTTCAGTGAGGCATGACTGTATGTATGGTCTGTAAAATAGTTTTCAAGTTCTTTCTTTCACCTAAGTCCCTGATTGTATATTATTATTAGGCACATTGTTTTATTGCCGTTTTCATCTTGGGAAATTATTTTGGAAGGGAAAAAAATCACGTTTGTTAGAGATTGAGAATGCATAATAAATTAGATGCATTCATAAGTACTTGCTACTTCGGGGACGGAAAGCGTGTCCCACTAGCAGTAGGACCTTTAGGTATAAAAGGTCAAGAATCAAGTAGTGTAAACTGCCTGCTTGGAAATCTTCATAGCCTTGTAGGATGTTAGAGGTGGTTCATTTCTTAAAAGAAAATCAGTCTGATTTTTTTTTTTTCTTAATTCACTTCTCCACAATGGGGAAAAATAAGCCAATTGTGATGCTTTTGAATAATATTTTGATGTTAATATACTCCTCACCCCCATACTACTCAAAACACTAATTGCCATGTTAAAGGTCTTAGAAGATGAGGAGTAACAATCTTTTTCTTTATGAAAAAGACATACTTGAGGGAAACTGAGGCAAGAGAGAAAAATATAAAATAAGTTTTTAAACAGAATTTTTTTTTTTTTTTTTGAGATAGTCTCCCTCTTGTTGCCCAGGCTGGAGTGCAGTGACACAATCTCGGCTCACTGCAACCTCCGCCTCCCAGAGTCAAGTGATTCTCCTGCCTCAGCCTCCCGAGTAGCTGGGATTACAGACGCCTGCCACCATGCCCAGCTAATTTTTGTATTTTTAGTAGAGATGGGATTTCAGCATGTTGGCCAGGCTGGTCTTGAACTCCTGACCTCCAGTGATCCGCCGGCCTCAGCCTCCCAAAGTGTTGGGATTACAGGCGTGAGCCACTGTGCCTGGCCACAGGAAGTTTAATGATTGACAAAAGCATACTCATCTTGTGTTGGTATGGGAACAAAGAAAAGAGTTCTGCCTTTGAACATTAGGGATTCGGGGTGACAGCACTCTCTTGGAATCTTGTGTGTTGGAATGCTGAGGTTGGAAGGCAAAGGGGAAAGAGTATTGTCTGTTCAGAGTTCCCTAATTCCATATTGATGATTCCTATTGGGAAACTTTAGTTCTATTAGTAAGTGTAAGAGCATTGTGATTATGGTCGTGGATAGTTAACCATTTTCAATATGTCTGGATTTCTTAATGCATTCAAGAGTTTGTTCATTAATTCAACCGATTATTGATTACCTACCAAGAGACAGGAGCTATTCTGAGCTTTGAGGGTATAGAAATAAGCAAGACACATGTTCTCCCCCTTGGGAGAGTACAGATAATAAGCACATAAATAAAGAACCCAGAATAGCCGTGGTATGAGGAAAATAAACAGGATAATGATATAGAGAATGATGGAGATTTATGGTGGCTTTTTAAGCCCCCATAAACACTAAGAAAGGGTTAGAAGGTGAGATTTGAGCTGCAGAGATAAAAAATTTCCAAGCAACTTCAGGCAAACCCCTGAGGCAGAAATGAGCTCTTTGTGTTGGAGAATCTAGTGTAAGACTAGTGAGAAAAACTAGTGGGAGAGTGGAGAGGTGGCCTCACCCACCCAGATCACTGGGGGTCTCTAACAGGCGATGGTAAAAATGTTTAGCATTAAAAATATATATATATATGGTTATTAAATAATTATATTGTGATTTTGGAACTAAGATAAGTTTGGAAGATTCAGGGCTACTGAGAGGACTGATGTGAGATAAAGGTGAGAAATGTGCAGAGCAGGGTTAGAAGCATAGACTAGCCTACCTGGAAGAGAGGGTTTCTAGATCACTGACACTTGTCTGTTTAACATTGCTGTTTACATTATTTATGAGTAAGCCCTGATTTTCATCTGTTAATAAGTTGTAATTTTACTGTTTGCTGTTGTCAGCACATCTCCATCGCAATGCAGTAACTGAAGTGAGACTAAAACCTTTCACTTGAGGGCCATTTTTCATGGAAAAATACTTGGCTTAGTGGTTGGTTAAGTAAGGCTTTGAGGATATGCACAGAAAACTCTGGCTAGAAATTGATTTGAGAGCAGTTGAAACATAATTAAGGGTGACTTCAAGCTGGTCTCTGGACATGTTCTAAACCGAACATTGAGACCGAAAATACGTAGATCTGGATGCTGAAAGATACAGAATGCAAAATTAAGGAATTTGGATTTTATCATTCCACTTTAATCCATGCTCTGCTATCCAGTTGCCCTTGCTTTTGGTAATTTATATTATGAAACCAAAAAGGTTTTTATTAATTGTTGTTTCTAAAGTTGTTATTTTTCACCCCCTCTCGAATTAGAGCTTTAGGCTTTGGGAAGACAGCCATTGAAGGTTATTTGAACTGAGCGAAGGCACCGGGAAAGCGGTGTTAGAAAATTGGTGACAATATTTAAGATAGGTGGGAAGGAAAAACAGATGAATTATTTAGAAAGCTATTACAGTAGTTCCGAGAGAGATGAGTAGGGCCTGAACTAGTTCATTATTTGTTCATTCAGTGAAAATGGAGTAGAATAGAAGGGAGGAATATAAGAGTATAAGAAGCATGCTTTCTTTAATTGGCTGTGAATCTGTATAGTTAGGTTACAAAAAGGCTGTATGAAAGACGAATTGATAGGACTTGGAAACCATGAATGTAAAAACAAAGAAAAGAATATTAGTGCTTATTAAATCAGCTTCAGAGACTGCCAAAATTTAATTGCCATGAAAATTTGTGTAAAATTGAATATTGCTCATCAATGTAGATTATGGGTTGGGGCTTAAAAATGACTAGTTTTTAGTATTATAAAGCCATTTATTATATGATCATTTCTATTGGCATAGGAGCATGTATTAGAAATTTTAAGATTTTGTGTGACATATGGTTTAAATATTAGGTATCAGTTCTTAATATAAAGTCCAAGTTCCCAGGAAGTAAGTAGATGCTTCTAAAGACAAGAAGGTCATGCCCGTCCATTCCCCACTTTCATTTTTGTCATTCTGAATAATTTCTGGTTAAGCCATTTCTTATTTTTAAAAGTTGGGAATAAGTAGTATCCTCCCTATGGATATGGTGAATTATGTTTCAGATTGGTTCCTCAGCAACTCAGTGTCAAATTTGTGTTTGTGTTTTTTTTTTTTTTTTGTAATTTGCAAACTCTCAAGTCCTTTTTAAAATGAAGTAATGGATATACGTGGAACCACTGATAAATAACTACATGGAATAGTGTTTAGAAAACATGCTATTTTAGTGCTATGTTATTGTAAACCTAAAGGATTTGCCGTATTACAAAAACGTTTCTGAAAAGGAGCATGTTACCTAATGTCCATTAATTGGCTTTGTTTTATGTGTAGTTACTTTCTTTTAAAAAATCCAAAAACCAAAAAATGATGGTCTCACTTTTGTCCAGGTGGGTCTCAAACTTGGGGCCTGAAGCGATCCTCCTGCCTGGGCCTCCCAAATGCTGGGATTACAGGCATGAGCAACCATGCCTGGCAAGTATTTGTTTGTTTGTTTGTTTGTTTTTGAGACAGAGTCTTACTTTCTCGCTCTGGCTGGAGTGCAGTGGCGTGATTATGGCTCACTATAGCCTTGACCTCCTGGGCGTAAGCAGTCCTCCTACTTCAGCCCCCCAAGTAGCTGGGACTACAGGTGCACACCCCCATGCTGGCTATTTTTAAATTTTTAAAAAATTTTTATTTTATTTTTAAAATTTACATTTATTTTTATTTTGGAGACAGGATCTTGCTCTTTCACCTAGGCTGAAGTGTAGTGGTGCAGTCTCGGCTCACTGCAGCCTCATTTTTCTGGGCTCAAGTGATCTTGCCACCTCAACCTCCCAAGTAGCTGGGACCACAGGCACATAATTTTTGTATTTCTTGTGGAGACAGGGTTTCGCCATGTTGCCCAAGCTGGCCTCAAACTCCTGAGCTCAAGCAGTCCTCTCAAAGTGCTGGGTTTACAGGCGTGAGCCATGACGCCCAGCCTAGATTTATTTTTATTTTTATTTTATTTTATTTTACTTTATTTTATTTTATTTTTGAGGTGGAGTCTTGCTCTGTAGCCCAGGCTGGAGTGCAGTGGCACAATCTCGGCTCACTGCAACTTCCACCTCCTGGGTTCAAGCAGTTCTCCTGCCGCAGCCTCCCAAGTAGCTGGGACCACAGGCATGTGCCACCACGCCTGGCTAATTTTTGTGTTCTTAGTAGAGACGGGGTTTCACCATGTTGGCCAGGCTGATCTTGAACTCCTGACCTCAGGTGACCCACCTCCCTCGGCCTCCCAAAGTGCTGGGATTACAGGTGTGAGCCACTGCTCCCAGTTTTATTTTTATTTTTTTAAAGATGGGGTCTTACCATGTTGGCCAGGTTGGTCTTGAACTCCTGGGCTCAAGCAATTCTCCCGCCTCGACCCCTGAAAGTGTTGAGATTACAGGTGTGAGCCACTGTGCCCTGCCAGTTACTTTCATAATATACCTTCAAGTAACTTATTTGAATAACTGCTGATTGAAAGCCTCAATTTAATGGTTCCTTTTTAAAGTACTTTGCTAGCCCAGGATAAAAGTATCAACTGAATGGCTATTTCTTGGTTCTTCCCTGGAACCCCTAAATAAGTAGAAGTAAATGTTGCAGATATACTATACTTATGGTACATTCTTTGAGACTTTTTGTTCTTGTTTCTAAAGGGATCAGGTTCTTCTGAGGATGACAGCACTAGGGATGGGAACTGTAATGGTAAAACTATAGTTAGTAGTGTTTGAATGAATGTGACCTTTGTGGATAGCTAGTGCAGTACATAGGTATGCAAAATGATGAGACCCAGCTTTACTGATGCTAAGATTTTCTCAGACTAATGCCATCATCATCCTTTTTAACCCCAAAGGAGGAGTTGATAATTTCATATTTAAGCTGTTGATTTTTATGTTTCTTGGAATGATCATTGATATTTAAGTTGCTTTCATCATGTGTTTCCATAACATTCTGTTCTTATCTCTTCATAGTATGTATCATTCTATAAAAGGTAATGGTATGGTTACTGATTTCTGTTCTCCACCAGATGGTGTACTGCTTGAGGAAAGGTGCTGTTACCTTTTTCCTTGAGGAAAAGGACTGTATGCATTGTATCTGCATTGCAGTGCCTTAGATGTGATAGGCACTCAGTTTGTTGAATGAGTAAGATGCTGATCTTCATATTCTGTATAGTTCTAGAATTACTATAGTATTTTCTCACAATAAAAATCCCAAATCTTATGAAAGCATTTATTTATTTATATATACAAGTTAAAAATTTCAAATAGTACTACAAGAATATACAGAAAAGTAACTCTTTCTAGCGGTTACCCAGATTTCCACAAATTGTCTTCTGTAGATCCACTCTCTGTTAGTAGTTTCTTGAGTATCTGTTTAGAGATAATCTGTGGAAAAATATTTATACATGTATATCTTTTTCACTTTATTTTCCACAAAAACAGATGCAGAGGACTCTGGGGATGTACCGTATTTTATTTAATCAGTCCCTTATCGATGGTTATTTAGGTTGATACTTAATTTTTTCTCTTACAAATAATATTTCTGTGAACACCCTTGTATACACTTCTTTGGGAATACATGCCATTATATATGTTGTAGGATAAATCTGTGCAAGTAGAATTACTGGTTCAAAGGATATTTGCATTTAAAATGTTGGTAGCTAATGCAAGTGTCATTCAAAGAATTGTTCCAACATTTATTCCCACTAACCTGTTAAGGTACCTTTTCCCTTATATCTTTATGAACACAACATATTAGTGAACTAATACATTGTTTAGCAAATTGTTCTTTTAATTTACATTTGAGTCATTTTTCATAGACTTAGGTGTCAGTTTTTTTCTAATCACAGCTTTTGCCTATTCTTTTGGGTTTTTGGTCTCATGTGTAGATTCACTTAATCTGCATTGTAAGGTAACTAGCCTTTTGTCATATGTCTTGAAAACTTTTTATTGATTTGTTATTTGTATTTTGACCATATGGTATATTTTTCTGTTTAGACATTTTTATGTAGTCAGATTTATCATTTTCTTTTATGACTTTGAGTCATAAAAGTCAAAAAAGTAATTGAGTTTTATGTAATTCTTAGAAAATCCTTCTTGAGGATCATAAAAATTTTCCCCCATGTTTACTCCTAATGAGTACTTTTATACGTTTTATGATTTCATTTTAACATTTAATTATTTGATTTATTTGCAGTTTGTTCTAGAAAGTGAAGTAGTGAAATAATTTTATATTTCAAGATTATTTCCCATTTGTTCCAATACCTTTTGTTTTGAATTATCCTTCTTAACCACTTTGAAGTACCATTTTTGTCATATTCTTGTAGTATGGGTGAAATATTTCCTCTGCTTTTCCATTTATCTGTCAGATCACACAGAAGTATCAGATTGTTGTGCTATAATTTTTAAATACTAGCTAGATGGCTTTTCCAGAAGTATTTTTCTTGGCTATCTTATGTGTATATAATTTTCTACCTCATCTTAAAATTTTTTAATCTTGTCCCCTCTCCCTCTGTTGGAGTTTTAGTAGGTTGCATTACATTTATGGATTAATTTTGGGGAGAATCGAAATACTTTTGGTGTTAATATTGTGTATTTTTCCATAAACACATGGTTTTTATTAACATGTATTTAAAAAAATTAGCATATAATTAGGTGAACTAGAGACTTTTAAAAATAAATATTCTAGCCTCCTTGAAACATACTGAATTATACAGGTATTTGGCTCTCTCTTTTCAGTTGATAATTGACTGAGAAAGAAAGCTAAGTCTTCCTGCTTTTTCATTTCAAAAAAAAAATTGTGTTGAGAATGAAAAAAATATTCTCTGTATTCCTGTAGTAGGAGCTATAGCTGCCAAATACTGGATTTTTTTTAAAAAGCAGTCTCTTTACATAGGTGGCCCTCTACCTTTCAAAAATAATTATTTCTTTAATAGCTTGTTCTTTTCGTTGATGGAATTGTTACCACAGATACAGAAAGTTTATAAAGTTTTGTTGTTCAAGAGTTTGGAGTTGCTGCTTATATTGGTGGTCTCTTAGAAGTTCAGTATTAAGAAAAAAATTAGTATGTTCCTTTTTTTTTTTAAAAAAAAAACTAGGCCTAGTGCTGAGTAAGAGGACAAGAAAGATGGATAGAGGTTGTACTTATGAGAGGTACAGGTAGCAGATTAAGGAAAAAATACAAGCCCCTAGTTATAAAGAATTTTCTGCTCTTAAAACCAGAGGAGTTTTGTGATTGGCCTTATGGGACATATTTACAGATCTCTGAACTGCTTTTGTGGAAAGAGAGAAGCTTGCTTAAGGATTCCAGGTCTGCCTACATGTTCTTTCTCCCCAGTTTTGTAGGTTGGTTTGTAAACTCGCCTAATTGGAAGGTGCCATTATTAAGTTCATTTATCTCAGTGCCCTGGCACCCCTAGATGGAGGTGACCTATGACCTAAAAGCATGACAACTTTTTTTGTTTCTAAGCTACTAGAGGTTTTGATCTCAGAAAATAAGGGAATTTACTTTTATTTATTGTTTTCTTTTCTGAAGAGGTTACCAAAGATGCTTGTATCTATGATATAAATCCCTTTCATAAATACTGTCTTTACAACTTCTCGGTCTCAGTTCATCAACATCATTGTTAAATTATGGAAAGTTTTATTTTACCAAATTCTGATATTTTAATTTTGTATAAAAACCAAATTTTATATAAAATAACTTGATAAAAACTTTGTTAGATGCTTTTGCTTGCATAGGTGAATTATTGGAAATCAGAATATAGAAGATCAAGTAAGTATTTCATTATATTTTATAGGCCATCTGTACTACACACAGATCGGCCATAAGGATTAGGGCTGTAAGACATCACTTTTGAACAAGGACTGAGAAACTGCTACCTACAGCATACCTTCTCATTTACCCTCTTATCAACCAAACTCACTCTTGTTCCCTTATTAAAATTTTGTTAATGAAACATGTTGTGGGGCTATGGTTAAGTTTAACATTGATAGAATCAAACGTATATATTTTAATGGACTACTAAAAGAGTTGAGGGTAAAACTGTGTTTAAAATGGCTTCAATACAATAGAATTAGTATCAAGCATCCAGCTAATGTTCACATTTCCATTTATTTATTTAGAGATGGAGTTTTGCTCTTGTCACCCAGGCTGGAGTGCAGTGGTGTAATTTTGGCTTACTGCAACCTTCACCTCCTGGGTTTAAGTGATTCTCCTGCCTCAGTCTCCGAGTAGCTGTGATTGTAGGCACCCAAAACTACACCTGGCTAATTTTTGTATTTTTAGTAGAGAATGGGTTTTCACCATATTGGGCAGGCTGGTCTCGAACTCCTGACCTCAGGTGATTCACCTGCCTCGTTCCCCCAAAGTGCTGGTGTGAGCTTTACTGAATGTCATAAATGGTCTTTTTTTTTTTTTTTTAACAGTTAGAATCAGAATTCTAGTAAGGTCCACATGTTACAGTAGATCAATTTGATTTATTAGTCTTTTAATCTGTCAACAGGTTCTCCCTTGCTTGTGGTCTCTCTCTCTCTCTCTCTCTGCAGTTTATTTGTTGAAGAATGCCCATACACTTTTTTCATTTTAATGTTTTTATTAAGATATAATTTACCTGCAGTAAAATGCACAGATCTTAAGTTTTAACAGTTTCATATTTTGACAAATGCATACATTTATTTAATCCACATCCCTGACAAGATATACAACATTTCTATCATCCTAGAAAGATCTCTTGGGTCCTTAGCAGTCAGTCCTTCAATTCTTTGCTCTGGTTCCTACCTCCTACACCAATCCCAAACAACTACTGTTTTGATTTCTTTCATCATAGATTAGTTTTACGTATTTTAAAGCATCAATCTGTATGAATGGAATCATACATTTTGTGCTTGGCTACTTGCATTCAGCATGATGCTTTTAAGACTTACTAATGATGCTGCAGGTATCTCTAATTTGTTCCTTTTTACTGCTGAGTGGTATTCCATACTAAGAATATAGCACAGTTTAATTATTTATTCACTTGTTGGGCGTTTGGATTATTTTTTTTGGTTACCATGAACAAAAGAATGCTGTGAACGTTCTTACATAGACATTTTTGTATGCATATATTTTCATTTCTCTTAGGTAAATACTTGAGAGTAGAATTGCTGAGTCATGGGGTAACTATATATTTAACTTTATAAGAAGTTGCTTAACTGTTCCCCCAACCACTTCAACCAGCAATGTGTGAGAATTCTAGTGGCTCTACATTTGCACCAACATTTGATATTGTCAGTTTTTTGATTTCTAACCATTTTAGTGGTTATGTAGTGGTTCCTCATTGTGATCTTAATTTAGATTTCCCTAGTGACTAAAGAATTAGAGGACTTTTACATGTCCTTTATGTGTATGTTTTCTTTGGTGAAGTGTCTGTTCAAGTAATTTGCCCATTCTTAAATTGGGTTGTATGCCTTTTTTCCTACGTATTTGTAAGAGTTATCTCTATATATTATGGATACAAATCTTTGGTCTGATACATGTGTTGTGAATATATTCTGCTAGTCTATAGCTTGCCTATTAATTTTATTGATCATTTCTTTTGATGAGTATAAGTTTTTAATTTTGAGAAGTCATAATTACTTTTTCTTTCATGGTTAGTGCTTTCTTTGTGATGTCTAAGACATTTTTGCCTACTTCCAAGATTGTGAAGACACTTTGTTTTCTTCTAGAAGCTTGATAGTTTTAGCTTTTGTTTGTCTTTATCCATTTTGAGGTACTTTTTGTCTATGGTATGAGTTACCGTAGATCCAGATTTGTTTTTTTTCCATGCATATAATATCCAGTTTTCCCAGCGGAGTTTTTTGAAAATATTTTTCTTTTTCTATTGAATTGCTTTGATGCCTTTGGGAAAAAAAAATTGACCATTTGAAGTGTGTCTATTTATATACATCTATTTTGTGTTACTGATTTTTCTATCCTTATGCCAATACTTCATTATTGTAGCTTTATAGCAAGTCATAAATTAAGTAGTGTGACTGCAAGTTTGATCTTTTTTCAAAATTGTTTTGTGTTTTCTAGGTATCTAGTATTTCTGCATAAATTTCAGAATCAGCTTGTTCATTTCTATAAAATTCCTGTTACGAATTTGATTGGGATTGCATTGAATCTTTAACTTAGTAGGGGGGAATAAGTGACATCTTAGGATTTGAGATTTTACACTACTTCAAAGGTAACAAGTTAGCTTGTCATATAGTTTCATGGATGCTGGCAGAGGATATAAGATGCCTGGGTCAGAGGCAGAGGACCTTTATTACTCACAGCAATGACAGTAGCCAGAATATTAGCATTTTCTTGTGCTAGTTCCCTCAGCCCCATTTCACATGGAGCAACACTGAGATGGCTGAGTGAGATCTGCACCTGTAGCAGGTTGTATTATAGGACAGAAATCTTAAGCTTAGGGAAACAAATCTTTTGTGTCACACAATAAACATGGCTGCTTGTTGCTGAAGAAGAAGAAACTAGCTCTGTTTTCCGAGGCTGGTCACAATACAAACATTTTTAAAAGATAGGAACATAGGGAAGATGTGTAAAAACACAATATACTCATAGAGAACTGCTTCCTGACACTCAACAATATTAACATCTTTCAACCCATGACTGTGCTATCTCTGTTGTTTAGATCATCTGTAATTTCTCAGCAGTGTTTTTCAGTATAGCAATTTTGTGCATCTCTTGTTAAATTTATGCCTAAATATTTTATGTTTTTTTGTTATAGTAAATGATATTTAGAAAATATTTTCATTTTCCTTTTGTTGCTACTATATGGAAATAGAGTTAAGTTTTGTATACTGTCTTTGCATCTATCCTATATCCTTGTAAATTCACTACCGGGTTTGGTAGGGTTATTTTATTTTGAATCCTTAGGATTTTCCAACTACACAGTCCTGTTGTCTATAAGTTAAGATAGTTCTACTTTTCTCTTCAGATCTTTACGAGAAGCCTGGTAGATTGCTTGTTTTACGCAGAATCTTGAGCGAATGCATTAGTCTTTCATCTTTAAGTATGATGTTAGCTGCATATTTTTTCCTAGATATCCTGACTCTTAGGTTGAGAAAGGTTCCTTCTATTCCTAGTTTGCTGATAATTTTTATGATAACAGGTGTTGAAGTTTGTCAGATAAGTTTTTGACATTTGTTGAGATGATCATATGGTTTTTCTTTTTCGGGCTGTTGTTACTATAGTGAATTTCATTATTTGATTTTATAAAATTTTTAAAATTTTTTTTTTTTTTTTGAGACAGAGTCTCGCTCTGTTACCTGGGCTGGAGTGCAGTGGCACGATCTTGGCTTACTGCAACCTCTGCCTCCTGGTTTCAGGCGTTTCTCATGCCTCAGCCTCCCGAGTCGCTGGGACTACAGGTGCACGCCACCACACCTGGGTAATTTTCGTATTTTTAGTGGAGACAGGGTCTTACCATGTTGCCCACGCTGGTCTCAAACTCTTGGCCTCAAGTGATCTGCCCGCCTCGGCCTCCCAAAGTGCTGGGATTACGGGCATGAGCCACTGCTCATGGCCTATTGTTTGATTTTGAATGTTAAATCAATCTTACCTTCCTGGAATTAAACCCCATTTGGTGATTATTATACTTTTTATGAGTTGCTGGATTCAATCTGCTACTATTTTATTGAAGATTTTTTGCATGTGTGGTTATAAGGAATAATATTATATAAATTAATTTTAATTTTCTTGTAATATCCTTCTCTGGTTTTGGTGTTAATGCATAAATCTATAAAAATTTTGGGGAAGCGTTTGCTTTTCCTTTATATGCTGAAAGAGTTTGTGTAAGGTTGGTACTATTGATTAGATGTTTTATAAAATTCACTAATGATTATGTACTCCATCTGTGCTTGGCGTTTTCTTCGTGGAGGTTTTAAATTACAAGTATAGTCACATGGGGCTATTCTGATTTTTGATTTCTGCTTGTGTCAGTTTTGGTAATTTGTGTCTTTCAAGGAATGCATCTATTTCATTTTGATGACTGGGTATAAAGAAACTTGTCTATTTCATTTTGATAAGTAGACATCAAGGAAATTGTCTACTCATCTGAGTTGTCTAATTTATTGCCATGTATTTGTGCATAATGTTCTCTTATGTTTTTAGGACCTACAGTAATAGTCCCTCTTTTATTTTCAATACTTGCTTCCTCTCTCTGTCTCTCAGTCTCTGTCTCTCTTGATCATTTTAGGTGATTGTCAATTCTGTTGATCTTTTCAGGGAAGCAACTTTTTGTTTCATTGATTTTTTAAAATCTGTTTTCTATCATTGGTTTCTGCTCTTCACTACTTATTTTCTTTTACTTGTTTGGATTTAACTTGCTCTTTTAAAGTGGAAGCTTTACACTTTGATTTTAAGCCTTTTTTCTAAAAGCATTTAAAAGCTATAGATTTCTCTCTAAGCATTACTTAAGACCATTTTATCTTTTTTTTTAAATTTCTTCAGTTTTTTTTTTTTTTTTTTGAGACAGGGTCTTACTGTGTTGTCCAGGCGGGAGTGCAGTGGCGTGATCATGACATGTTACAGCCTCAAACTCCTGGGCTTGAGTGATCCTCCCACCTCAGCATCCTGAGTTGCTAGAACTAAAGGTGTGCACCACTACACCGGCTAATTTTTAAGTTTTCTGTAGAGATACGGTCTCACTGTGTTGTCCAAACTGGTGTCCAACTCCTGACCTCAAGTGCTCCTCCCACTTTGACCTCCCAAAGTGCTGGGGTTATAGGTATGAGCTACCATGCCTGGCCACTGTTGCTTTTTTTTTTTTTTTTTGAGATGGAGTCTTGCTCTGTCATCCAGGCTGGAGTGCAGTGACGTGATCTCGGCTTACTGCAACCTCTGCTTCCTGGGTTCAAGCAATTCTCCTGCCTCAGCCTCCTGAGTAGCTGGGATTACAGGCACGCGCCACCATGCCCAGCTAATTTTTGTATTTTTAGTAGAGATGGGGTTTCACCATGTTGGTCAGGCTGGTCTCGAATTCGTGACCTCGTGAGCCACTGCACCCGGCCCACTGTTGCTTTTTAAGGGGACTGCAATTACAGGTATTTTAACTCCTTGATTGTCTCTCAGCACTGAGGCACTGTTCCTTTTTTCACTTGCGCTTTTCCCTTGCTGTGTTTCAGTTTGGATAATTTCTGTTGATCTTTCTTTAAGTTTGTTTATCAATAAATCTTTTTTCTGTATTGTCTAAACTGCCTTTAAGTTCATCTAGTGATTATTTTTTTCAGTTAATATAATTTACAGTTCTAGCATCTCCATTTGGTCCTTTAGTCTATATTTCTCCACCAAGATTCCCTGTCTCCTCTATATGTCTCTTTCTGTACTTAATATCTTAATAGCTATTTTAATTTTCATTTTAATAATTTGCTAATCCAGGCCAGGTGTGGAAGTTCACGCTTGTAATTCCAGCACTTTGGGAGGCTGAGGCTGGCAAATCACTTGAGGTCAGGAATTTGAGACCAGCCTGGCCAACATGGTGAAACCCCGTCTCTACTAAAAATACAAAGATTAGCTGGGTGTGATGGCGGACACCTGTAATCCCAGTTACTCAGAGGCTGAGGCAGGAGAATTGCTTGAACCTGGGAGGTGGAGGTTGCAGTTAGCCAAGATAGCCCCACTGTACTCCAGCCTGAGAGACAGAGTGAGACTCCACCTCAAAAAAAAAAAAAGTGCAAATCCAACATCTACGTTATTTGTTTGTTTATATTTGCTATTCTTTCTTATTTATGGTCATATTTTCTTGCTGCTTTACATATCCAGTAGTTTTTTATTTTATACTGTATGTCATGGATTCGGTGGTTTTAACTTTGTTCTGGCAGGCAGTTAATTTGCTGGAAAATCATTTTGATCCTTTCAAGTTTTGGTTGTAAAGTGAGTGTGGGTCTAGAGGCGGGGGTCTGCAGACTTACAGGGCCAGTTAGAGTAAATATTTTAGGCTTGTGGGCCATACAGCCTTTGTCTAAACTGTTCATCTCTGTTTTTATTGTGCAAAAGTAGCTATAGACAGTACAGAAGTGAATGGGCATGGCTGTGTTCCAATACAGTATGGGCTCATGAGCCATGGTTTGCTGACTCTTGGTCTAGAGTGTCCTTTAGGCTTAGCGTAGTCCTGCTTGAGGTGTTTAGTGAGATCTTTCCTCTCTGCCTGGTCAGAATTTTTAGGTCAGGTCTTCCAGCACTTTCTGACCTTTGATATAATCCAGTTAGCTTGCAGATCTACCATAGGTTTCTTGGCTAGGCTTTGCCGAGTCTTGTGCTGTGCACATGCAGCATAGTATTCACCCAGAGGTTTAAGAGGAACCCCTATCCAGATTTTTGGAGCTCCTTTTCTGTGAAGCTTTTCTTTGTATGTTACCCTGTCCCACAAATTCCAGACAACTCCTCAGTCTCCTTAGCTTAGCAAGAGTTTGCCGTGTTCTTGGGCTTCTCTCTGTACTGTAGACCAGAATGTGCCTTCAGACAGAAAGCAGGGTAGTCATCTCGCAGGTTTCCCTTTCCTCAGAATTCACACTGCTGTCCTGCCTCTTGTCCGTGTCTCAAGATAGTTGCTTCCAGTATTTTGCCCATATATTTAGTTGCTTATATTGGAAGAATTAGTCTGTTGTAATTAATCTCATAGCCAGAAGCAGAAGTTCTGTGGTTTTAAAATGCAGGTTTTTTCTAGTATTATCATTAGATACGATTTAAATGCCTGTGTTTTCTCATATGTGAAATGAGGTAAGAGTAGTACCTACCTTACAGGGTAGTTTTGAGAACTGAATGAACTTCTGAAACATATGTGCCGGCTCAGCACAGTACCTGTCCCACATTAATGTTTCCATAAATGTTGTTATATTGTAGAATAGAAGCAATTGATCAATGCAATATTTCTGCTAATTACAAGGTATTTACTGGGTGACAATTTACCTTGTTTGAGGTGAACAGACTTGAGGGGCTGATACAGTGAGAAGGATTGTACCAGTTGCACTCGTACATAAACACATCCTTCAGATGAAGCATATCTTATGCTTTGAGGAAGCCTAGCTAAAAAATAATAGTAACAAAGCACAAAGACTTGGGAATTAGATGTTTTGAATTCTGACCCTCTGGCCTCCTAGCTCTGTGACTTAGGGCAGGTTGTTACTTCTTTTTTCTTTTCCTCTCCCTCCTTCACAACATTTTGAGGTGGGTACTGTTATTATCCTTACTTTACAAATTTCATGAGGCACAGAAAGGCTAAGAGTTACACCGTTATAAGTGATGGATTTGTGACTTGAACTTAGGCAATTCAGTTTCATGACCCATGATTGCCTTATTAGGAGTCTGAGCTGTATTCTTGAAGGCCCAGAAGATAACTATTCTGGATTTTTTTTTTTTTTTTTTTTTGAGAGCTTTTAGAAATGTAGTACGTGTTTTATGGTTAACTCTGGATTTAATCCCATTTTACAAAATGAAGATTTTTCTTTTTTTCTTAAACATAATGAATCTTTGAAATACCAATTTGAAAACTTTTTTACTTAGAAAAATTCCAGGAATATAGTTTTTATTATAAGAGATTATTGTACTAGGTAAGAATAAGAGTACAGTATATTAAAAAAAATACTTCAAAATTATGGCACAAATTTAGATGTAGTTTGTTTTCCCACTAATTTTAAAAATAATACGTGTTTCTAATTCACTTTCCAGATAGACAAGCCTCTGAATTAATGGCTTTTAACTATATTGTCTAGATAAAAAAGGCAACTATTTTGTTAAGAATTGGCTAACTCTTATTTAGATGGAGCAGCTGTGTAATTATTTGGTTTTGCTCTTTGACCCTCAAATTTCAGTTTTATACAAGCTAATAATTCATTATTTTAGCTGAAGGGAACTTTCCATCATTTTACAAATGAGAAACTGTAATTTAAGATCACATAGCAAGTAATCTTTTAAAAACGTGTTCACATATATATGCACTTTATTTAAAAATCTTATAAGCCATTATGTTACTCCTTTGACTGGATAGCCCGTCCTACCTATTGCTCTAGGTTGGAGGAAACCCTTTTAAACACACATCATAAATTTCCTGTCATCGCCCTCATCTAAGAATCCTTTAAATATGACATCATGCCCAGTATATATTTATCTAAAATATATAGGGCCTTGTGAAATTAGCTCTCCTAATTCATTAAGGGTAATACGCTTGGAAGGTAAGTCCATATTCATGCTAGCTACATCTCTTGGACTTTTATCTGTTTTGATCAGCCTTGTCTAGCTTGTCCATCCAGATGAAATTGTCTAAATTTATTAGGTTCAATCTGTTCAAGGAATATTACCTTCCAGTCATCTCTCAGGCTCTTTCAAATTGTCTGATGGTAGAGGCCTTTCTCTAGTGTAAACTGTAGAAGATCTTTAGCTTAGTGAAGAGGAGGCCTCCCCCTCTACACTTGTGGGTATGTCTCGTCAGGTGGGACGAGAGACTGAGAAAAGAAATAAGACACAGAGACAAAGTATAGAGAAACAACAGTGGGCCCAGGAGACTGGTACTCAGCATACCAAGGACCTGCACCAGCACCGGTCTCTGAGTTCCCTCAGTTTTTATTGATTATTTTTATTATCTCAGCAAGAGGAGTGCGGTAGGAGAGCAGGGTGATAATAAGGAAACGGTCAGCAAGAAAACATGTGAGCAAAAGAATCTGTGTCATAATTAAATTCAAGGGGAGGTACTATGCCTGGATGTGCACGCAGGCCAGATTATGTTTCTCTCTGCCCAGACATCTCAGTGGAGGGCAGTTTTTCTCCTATCTCTGAATTGAACAAATGTACAGTCGGGTTTTATACTGAGACATTCAGTTCCCAGGGGCAGGCAGGAGACAGTGGCCTTCCTCTATCTCAACTGCAAGAGGCTTTCCTCTTTAGTCCACCTCAGCACAGACCCTTTATGGGTGTCTGGCTGGGGGACGATCAGGTCTTTCTCATCCCATGAGGCCATATTTCAGACTATGACATGGGGAGAAACCTTGGACAATACCCGGTTTTCCAAGGCAGAGGTCCCTGTGGCTTTTCGCAGTGCATTGTGCCCCTGGTTTATTGAGACTAGAGAATGGTGATGACTTTTGCCAAGCATACTCATTGTAAACATTTGATTAACAAGGCATGTCCTGCACAGCCCTAGATCCCTTAAACCTTGATTCCATACAACACATGTTTCTGTGAGCACAAGGTGGGACAAAGTGGCTGGGGCAAAGTTACAAATTAACAGCATTTAAGCAAAGCAATTTTTCAGCTGCAGGTCAAAATGGAATTTCTTGTGTCTTCCCTTTCTACATGGACACAGTAACAGTCTGATCTTTCTTTCTTTTCCCTACAGCTTAGGGTCTCCCAACTGCAGGTTCAAGATGACATTGTACAAAGTTAATATTACCAATATAGAGTGTGTTAGTTAGCTTGGGCTGCTGTAACAAAGTACCATAGGCTGGGTGGTTGAGCTGAAATTTATTTTTCACAGTTCTGGAGGCTGGTGAGTCTAAGATCAAGTTGCTGGCAAGGTAGATTTCTTTCTGAGGCCTCTTCTCCTGGCTTATAGGTGACCACCATCTCACTGTGTGCTCACATGACCTCTTATGTGTGCCTGGGGAGACAGGGAGCATGACAGCAAGCTCTCTGGTGTCTCTTCCTATAAGGGCACTAATCCCCTCGGCCCAGGGCCCCCCCCTCCGACTGCATTTAACCCTAATCACCTCCCAAAGTCCCCATCTTCAGATACTGTCACATTCCAGGTTGGGGCTTTAACATGAGTTTTGGAGGAGATATAAGCATTCAGTTCTGTAACATACAGTGATTAAGGAAATGGGCTCTGGAATCGAATTGCCTTAGTCTCTCACTAGTTGTGTATACAAATAACAAGTAGCCCTCACTTAGGTTAATTTTAAATAACACCAATAATAGTGTCGTCCTAAAGGCAGTTAATTATTATTATTTTTTTTGTATTTTGGACTCTGGCATTTGGACGTTGGCACAGGACTAATGTCTTCAAAGAACAGGGCACAATGACTGTAACAACTTAGAATGTAAGAGAAAATGCGTAATTCTTTAAAAGTGTTTTTCTAAATTAAACATACGCCAGTAACAAAAGATTAAACATTTGTAGTTGTTAATTTTATTCAAATTCAGCTTTTTATTTTTGGCTTGAATAGAACAAGACAGTTTACCTATATGAAAACCTGAGTGAAAGCTTTGGATGTGATACGTTAAGTAGAACAGTATTTTAAAGCCACTTTGATTCATAAGTTTCTTTAACATAAACAGGTTGTATTGCGTCTTGAAAAATGATAGGTTCTATGGATAACATTTAATTAACTTTATAATATATATGATGATTTAACCTGAATTAATGGCACTACTTTTTCTGACTTCCTTTTGATCTTGGCCCTTTCTCTGTAAAGTTTTTTGTTAACTTATTACAAACTGAACCCTGGCTTGCTCCTCTGATCTTTAGTCTCCTTTCAGTCTGTCTTTATTTCTGCTGAGGTTATATTCTATTTGTTTTTCAGATGAGACCCTTTTTGCTCTTCCTGCTGCATCTGAGCCTGTGATACGCTCCTCTGCAGGCAAGTTCTTTTCTGCCAGCCTTTTATCCTCTCTGTATTCTAACTTTAACTTTTTAGTGTGTTAACTCTATGCAGAGTAGCTTGGATTTACTAAAAATTAGCATGGTTCCAAGAATGTCTGTCTACTGGAAAAGTTGAAATTTGCATTTGATATGGTATGCCCAAGGGAAAAATGAGCAAAATCCGATGAACACTTGGAAGTACATAAGGAATTCTTGGACCCTTGAATTACATTTACATATTTACAATTCCCTTTCTCCAAATATAGTTTGAGTATAGCCAGAAAGACTTTCCTGTAAATAAATACCAGTCTATGGCATTTAATTACCCAGTGCCCCTTCTTTCCTATACTGTCACTCAAACTCTTTTCGCAAATATTCTTCTCTTCTCTAAAACTAGCTCTTAGTATCTTAGTTGATAACATTTGAGGTTTACTCAGACTTGATTTGTCTTTGCATAGCATGTAATTGCCTCTGTAGCCATGCATATGTTATATTTGCAGTAGCTTAATATTTTCAGTAATGATTCAAGTCTACTCTATTGTTACTTATTAATTGCTATTAACATTTCATTTTAATAAACAGTAAGTCTTTACTAACACTATTTTGAATCTGTCATAAAACTTGCATTAACTCTGAGAACACTGGCATTCTCTAACTTTCCTTTCTGTCCATGGTCACAGAAAATATTATGGACTTGAAGGAGCAGCCAGGTAACACTATTTCGGCTGGTCAAGAGGATTTCCCATCTGTCCTGCTTGAAACTGCTGCTTCTCTTCCTTCTCTGTCTCCTCTCTCAGCTGCTTCTTTTAAAGAACATGAATACCTTGGTAATTTGTCAACAGTATTACCCACCGAAGGAACACTTCAAGAAACTGTCAATGAAGCTTCTAAAGAGTTCTCAGAGAAGGCAGAAACTCCACTTGTAGATAGAGATTTAACAGAGTTTTCAGAATTAGAATACTCAGAAATGGGATCATCATTCAGTGTCTCTCCAAAAGCAGAATCTGCCATAATAGTAGCAAATCCTAGGGAAGAAATAATCGTGAAAAATAAAGAAGAAGAGAATTTAGTTAGTAATAACATCCTTCATAATCAACAAGAGTTGCCTATAGCTCTTACTAAATTGGTTAAAGAAGAGGATGAAGTTATGTCTTTAGGAAAAGCAAAAGACAGTTTTAATGAAAAGAGAATTGCAGTGGAAGCTCCTATGAGGGAGGAATATGCAGACTTCAAACCATTTGAGCGAGTATGGGAAGTGAAAGATAGTAAGGAAGATAGTGATGTGTTGGCTGCTGGAGGTAAAATCGAGAGCAAGTTGGAAAGTAAAGTGGATAAAAAAGGTTTTGCAGATAGCCTAGAGCAAACTAATCACGAAAAAGATAGTGAGAGTAGTAATGATGATACTTCTTTCCCCAGTACACCAGAAGCTATAAAGGATCGTTCAGGAGCATATATCACATGTGCTCCTTTTAACCCAGCAGCAACTGAGAGCATTGCAACAAACATTTTTCCTTTGTTAGGAGATCATACTTCAGAAAATAAGACCGATGAAAAAAAAATAGAAGAAAAGAAGGCCCAAATAGTAACAGAGAAGAATACTAGCACCAAAACATCAAACCCTTTTCTTGTAGCAGCACAGGATTCTGAGACAGATTATGTCACAACAGATAATTTAGGAAAGGTGACTGAGGAAGTAGTGGCAAACATGCCTGAAGGCCTGACTCCAGATTTAGTACAGGAAGCATGTGAAAGTGAATTGAACGAAGTTACTGGTACAAAGATTGCTTATGAAACAAAAATGGACTTGGTTCAAACATCAGAAGTTATGCAAGAGTCCCTCTATCCTGCAGCACAGCTTTGCCCATCATTTGAAGAATCAGAAGCTACTCCTTCGCCAGTTTTGCCTGACATTGTTATGGAAGCACCATTGAATTCTGCAGTTCCTAGTGCTGGTGCTTCGGCGGTACAGCCCAGCTCATCACCATTAGAAGCTTCTTCAGTTAATTATGAAAGCATAATACATGAGCCTGAAAACCCCCCACCATACGAAGAGGCCATGAGTGTATCACTAAAAAAAGTATCAGGAATAAAGGAAGAAATTAAAGAGCCTGAAAGCATTAATGCAGCTGTTCAAGAAACAGAAGCTCCTTATATATCTATTGCATGTGATTTAATTAAAGAAACAAAGCTTTCTGCTGAACCAACTCCAGATTTCTCTGATTATTCAGAAATGGCAAAAGTTGAACAGCCAGTGCCTGATCATTCTGAGCTAGTTGAAGATTCCTCACCTGATTCTGAACCGGTTGACTTATTTAGTGATGATTCCATACCTGACGTTCCACAAAAACAAGATGAAGCTGTGATGCTTGTGAAAGAAAATCTCCCTGAAACTTCATTTGAGTCAATGATAGAACATGAAAATAAGGAAAAACTTAGTGCTTTACCACCCGAGGGAGGAAAGCCATATTTGGAATCTTTTAAGCTCAATTTAGATAACACAAAAGATACCCTGTTACCTGATGAAGTTTCAACATTGAGCAAAAAGGAGAAAATTCCTTTGCAGATGGAGGAGCTCAGTACTGCAGTTTATTCAGATGATGACTTATTTCTTTCTAAGGAAGCACAAGTAAGAGAAACTGAAACATTTTCAGATTCATCTCCAATTGAAATTATAGATGAGTTCCCTACATTGATCAGTTCTAAAACTGATTCATTTTCTAAATTAGCCAGGGAATATACTGACCTAGAAGTATCCCACAAAAGTGAAATTGCTAATGCCCCGGGTGGAGCTGCGTCATTGGCTTGCACAGAATTGCCCCATGACCTTTCTTTGAAGAACGTACAACCCAAAGTTGAAGAGAAAATCAGTTTCTCAGATGACTTTTCCAAAAATGGGTCTGCTACATCAAAGGTGCTCTTATTGCCTCCAGATGTTTCTGCTTTGACCACTCAAGCAGAGATAGGCGGCATAGTTAAACCCAAAGTTCTTATGAAAGAAGCTGAGAAAAATCTTCCTTCTGATACAGAAAAGGAGGACAGATCACCATCTGCTATATTTTCAGCAGAGCTGAGTAAAACTTCAGGTAATCCAATCTATATGCATTTTGTGCTTTCATACCACTTTTTGACTTAGGGAACATTCCACTACATTTTGTGTTTTATGTTATGTTTATAGTGTCTAATATGTCACATTGATAAGAAGTCTTCTCCACTTTCTCACTTAAAGGTTTTAGTGGTTTTTCTAACTCTTGCACTCAGCATTCACCCTTAACTTTTCCACACAGTTACACTTTTATAATGCACTATGGAACTATTAATAGAAAATATTTTTGTTTATAAGAATTGACTTTAGTACCTATTTATTTATTTATTTCACTTGTTTTTCTTGATAACATGAAGAGCAAGAGATATTAAAATATTTTCAGATGCGTTTTTGTTATCCCAGAAATTATCATATTTAATTTTTAAAGAACATTTCTGTAGCATGTTTTAAATATTTCAATATAGTATAGTACTTTTCCAGTGGTAGGTATAAAGTTAGGCATATTGAGTGTAGACTTTTTGTTGAAAAGTATAAATTGAGTTATGCTATTATGAATTATTTTGAGAAGTACCAATTCTCCTTTTTTTCTTTTGACTATCCATTTTACACATACCTGATTTGCATAAGGTGATTTGCACATGTGCTCTTTATTAGTATTCTGATTTGGCTACGTTTTCTCTAAAATAGTGATTAGGATAAATTTACTGAATATGCTTATGTATGTAAGTGCTGGTGCTTCAGCAGTACAGTCCAGCTCATCACCATTGGAACAGTGGTAGACCAGTTGCTGTAATGTAAGAAAGAGGAGATTATGAACATTGAGGCAGTGGGATGAGCACAGAGACATAGGACTTGGTGTTTGATGGATAAGGACGTAAAGGATGAGGGGAAGAAGTAAAGATGACCCCAGGAACCCTGGATTTCATTCTTGGCATGTGCACATGTATGGATGGCAGTATGAGAAACTGAGATAGGGAACATGAGAGATTAAAGTAGATTTAAGAAGGAAGATACAAATTCGGTTTTGAATATGTTGGTATTGATGTACATACCTTTAAGATATCCAGTAAGTTATGGATATTATACATATGCAGCTCTTGAGAGAGATCTTGGCTGTATGTGTCTGTCGTGGGCTTAGAGATAGAAATTAAAGCCCCAGATATCAACTGGGGAGAATCAAGAGAAGAGGACTACTTGAAGGTGGAAGGTCAAAATTATCAAATACTAGAGAGGTCAGTTAAGGATTGCAAGTTGGTCAAAAAGGAGGGAAGGTGTTGGCATGACAGCGGCAAATGGTGTGGTGTGCTTGGGCATGGCTAGGATTGAGAAGTGAATGAGATTTGAGCAAATCAGTAGTAAATGTTGATTACTCTTAAGAAGTTTGAGTGTTTTACTGGAGAAAAATTAAAATATTAGCAAGCAGGAAGGAGAGTATGTAGTGGAGGAAGGGCCTTTTTTTTTTTCTTTTTTCTTTTTTTCTTTTTTTTCTTTTTTTAAGATGAGAAGGGGAAAATCTGATTACAGGTGCTGGCAGAAAGTCAGAAGGGGATAGGGAATGTGCTCCCTGGTTCAGGTGGAAGAATTAGCATTACAAGGAAGGATACAGCTTTGATTGTAGTGAGTGGAAAGGAAAGTGTGGGTATTCATACTGTTAGGGTTTTGTGGCTGAAAGTTGAGGGAATTATTTGCTGGTTTATGTTTATTCTTTAAAGCAGTATGTTCATTTGCTAGGAATGAACTAGGTCATGATTGGGTGGAAGAGGTCTGCAATACCTCTGACTAGGGAAACCAAAGGCATTGTATTAGGAGCCTAATCAAGGTCGAAAGGTGGTCTAAATGGTGGGGTGACTTTTCTTTGACTGTGCCAAACAACCTAGGTATGGATTCAGAGAAGGCAAATGGTTGTAGTGACTCAAGGATGTGTTTTGGTAGGTGGGCCCTGTGGAAGGACAGTAAGTCAAGAAAGTCGAGGCTGATAGTGAGAGAGTAATTTGAAGTGATGGACTGTGGCATCTAAGTTGAAGGATGTGAATAGAAAAAGGTAGGAGAGGTAGGAGGAGAGTAGATGGTCAGTGAACTCAAGGCCCAAATTAGGTTTAAGAACCAATAGTAGTAGGAATAAATACATGCCAGAATGATAGGAGATTGTGGTCAGAGTAGGGGAGAGAGAGAAAGAATGAATGCGCGGGATAGCAGGGTGTGTGTGTGTGTGTGTGTGTGTGTGTGTGTGTGTGTGTGTGTGTTGGATGTTGAATTTAGAATTTCAGAGAAATAGCAGTTCAGGTTGATTATAATGGCCAGTGATAGGCCATGAGGCAAAGGCCTACTGTGTAGTCAGATTAGGATTGCTAGAGGTGAGGTCAAGTAAACTATGAGGCTGTGATACTGGATTGCACTTCTACCTAACATTGAAGTCACCCAGGATGATGGCAGGACTAGGGGTGGAGAGGAAGACTGGGGTAAGAGTCTGTGGTAAAGGGCAGTGAGGTAACTGGAGGATGGTAGATAGAAGAAGTGAGGAAGGATAGAGAATGACATAGTGGAATAGCCAAGACTTTTGCCCAAGGCCTCTGAAATAAAGTTTGTTGAGCAGTGGGTACTGACCTCCCCCCGCCTCCCTTAGGTGTGTAGAGTATGAGAGAACGATTGAGCCTTCATTTAGCAAGTTGCACAGGGAAAGCAGTATCCTCAAGGAAGAGCCGGGTTTTAGTGAAGATGAGGTAAAGGCAGGAATGTTCAGTAAAGAAGTTGAGGATTAGAGGAGCTGGTTCACAGTGGAAGGGGGGTTTCAAACAGCACAGTAAAATGGTTTAGGAGGGAAGAGTAGAAAGAAGGGTCTCAGAAGCCCAGAGCAGTGTGGTGATGACTGGTGAAGAGCAAGGAGTAATCAGTATAGCAACGTCTTTGAAGTCTCCCTTCCCCACCAGTGCTCCCTCCCGAAACTTAAAGCTAGCAGTTCTCTGGTAGATGTGGCCCTCAGGAATTTCAGTATTTCAGGAGTCACCTGCTTCTTGGATTGTTTTTGTTAAACGTGGGAAATCTATAGCCTAATAGTTTAGAAGAAAGGGAAGAAAAGGGGGCATTGCCGTTGAAAGCTTAATGGGGATGGTGGAAGAAAGTGTAAGCAATGCTTGGGCATTCTCTTTTAGAATATGTTTATCTCCCTTCTCTGAGAAAATTGGTATTTCCTGCCTTTTTGACTTCACCTTTTTTGATATTAGTTATCATAGCAACTTACTAGGGAGTAGAGAATTATTTAGAACACCCAGTATATGTATTCTACAAAAGTTATGGGAAGGAAACCCAGTATTACTGTAATGAAAACAATATAGGTGACCTGAGGTTTTAGTCTTGACTATACCATTGACAATCACTTTGTTTCTCTACATGTCAGTTTCCTTTTCTATAAAAGGAAGGGTGGATTAGCTCAAGTCCTTGCAACTTAATAATTTTCTTGACTTGATTATATAACAGGCATCTGTTAAAAGCAGGTAAGTAGTGGCTGAGCTTGGTGGCTCATGCCTGTAATCCCAGCTCTCAGGGAGGCAGAGGTGGGAGGATGGCTTGAGCCCAGGAGTTTGAGACCTGCCTGGGCAATATAGCAAGACCCCATTCTCCAAAAAAAAAGGAAAAAAAAGACCCCCCCCCTCCCAAAAAAATAGGTGTAAAATCAGGTAAGAGTTGCTTTAACATGCTTATATCAAGCACTATACGAGATTTTTTTGGGGGGTGGGGGAGGGGAAAAGATGAAACTAAGACGAGGTTTTGCCCTTATGCAACTACAGCCAGCTGGTGTAGACACACTGTTGAGGACATAGTTAAACATTGTGTAGTGAGGATAGGTACTTACCTCTCTGTCTTCCTGAAAGTGAAGTTTAAGTGTACCGAAGTCAAATGTACCAAAATACAGCAATGGTCTTATAAAACGTAAGGGAAGCTCTCTTATCAGATGGCTTAAAAGTTTTTTGCCATCTCTAATTATGAAATACTTAAGTGTGTTTTTTAAAAAATTCTGGGTCATTTTAATGTATATGCATTTAAACATTAAAAGTATTAAATAATAAAATACTAATTTCCTCAGATCATTTATTATCTCATATGTTCTTCTTTTGTTTTTTTTGAGACAGGTTCTTGCTGCGTCACCCAGGCTGAAGTGCAGTGGTGCGATTATGGCTCACTGCAGCCTCGACTTCCCAGGGTCAGGTGGTCCTCAGCCTCCCAAGTAACTGGGACCACAGGCTCACGTCACTATGCCCGGCTAATTATTTTTGTAGAGAGGAAGTCTTGCCTTGTTGCCCAGGCTGGTCTCAAACTCCTGGGTTCAAGGATCCTCCTGCCGCTGCCTCTCAAAGTGCTGGGATTACAGGCGTAAGCCTCCAGGCCTTTCCTGTTCTTGTTTTCTTAAAATGACATTTTGTAGGCAGAAATCAGTTTTAGTTTTAGGAAGAAAGACTGATTTTGCAAGAGAGGTGAATAAGGTATTATGATGCAGATGGTGCTTTATTAATTTGGAGGAGTCAGGTTTGTCAAGAAACTAATGAATTCTGGTCTTCTTCCCCCCTCCATTTATAAAGAAATGTGTGACAAACTATATTCTTACTATTGGAATGTAAATACTGATTTTTTTTCTCAGTAATATCAATGAATGTTCTTGGCATTTCCCCAATGAATGTTATTGGCATTTTTTTTTTTCCAAAAATTGATTGGCTATAGATATGTGAATTAATTTCTGGGTTATCTATTCTGTTCCATTGGTCTGTGTTGCTGTTTTTATGCCAGTACCATGCTGTTTTGGTTACTACAACTGTGTAGTATATTTTGAAATTTAGGAGTGTGATTCTGCCAGCTTTATTTTTGTTCAGGGTTGCTTTTGCTTTTTGGAGTCTTTCGTGGTTCCATACAGATTTTAGGATTTTTTTCCTATTCCTGTGAAGAAGGTCATTGGTACTTTATTAGGAATTGCATTGAATCTGTAGGCTGCTTTGGATAGTACGGTCCTTTTTTTGGGGGGGGGGCGGGGAGACGAAGTCTCTATCTGTCCCCCAGGCTGGAGTGCAGTGGCGCAATCTCAGCTCACTGCAAGCTCCGCCTCCCGGGTTCATGCCATTCTCCTGCCTCAGCCTCCCAAGTAGCTGGGACTACAGGCGCCCACCACCATGCCCGGATAATTTTTTTTGTATTTTTAGTAGAGATGGGGTTTCACCATGTTAGCCAGGATGATCTTGATCTCCTGACCTCGTGATCCGCCCGCCTCAGCCTCCCAAAGTGCTGGGATTACAGGCGTGAGCCACCAGGCCCGGCCTAGTATGGCCATTTTTTAACAATATTAACTCTTCTGATCCATGAACATGGAATGTCTTTCTTTGCATTTGTTTGTATCCTCTTCAGTTTCTTTCATCATTGTTTTGTAGATTTCCTTATAGAGGTCTTTCATCTCCTTAAACTTATTCCAAGGTGTTTTTTTTTTTTTAAGCTATTGCAAATAGAGTTTCCTACTTGATTTCTTTTTCAGCTAGTTTATTGTGTATAGACGTGCAATAATTTTGTATATTGATTTTATATCTTGCAACTTTACAGAATTTACAAGGTTTTGGTAGTCTTTAGGTTTTTCTTTATGTAAGATCATGTCATCTGCAAACAGGGACAATTTGACTTCCTCCTTTCTAATTTGGATATCCTTTATTTGTCTTTTGCCCAATTGCTCTGGGTAGCACTTCCCATTTCCAGTCTTTATTTTTTATGACATTAGTAGTTTTTTTTTTTTTTTTTTGGTAATTATTATACTTTATGTTCTAGGGTACATGTGCACCATGTGATGGTTTGTTACATATGTATACATGTGCCATGTTGGTGTGCTGCATCCATTAACTCATCATTTATATTAAGTATATCTCCTGATGCTATCCCTTCCCACTCCCCCCACCCCACAACAGGCCCCTGTGTGTGATGTTCCCCTTGCTGTGTCCAGGTGTTCTCATTGTTCAGTTCCCACCTATGAGTGAGAACATGTGGTGTTTGGTTTTCTGTTCTTGTGATAGTTTGCTGAGAATGATGGTTTCCAGCTTCATCCATGTCCCTACAAAGGACATGAACTCATCCTTTTTTATGGCTGCATAGTATTCCATGGTGTATATGTGCCACATTTTCTTAATCCAGTCTGTCATTGATGGACATTTGGGTTGATTCCAAGTCTTTGCTATTGTGAATAGTGCTGCATTAAACATACGTGTGCATGTGTCTTTATAGCAGCATGATTTATAATCCTTTGGGTATAGCCCCAGTAATGGGATGGCTGGGTCAAATGGTATTTCTGGTTCTAGATCCCTGAGGAATCGCCACAGTCTTTCACGATGGTTGAACTAGTTTACAGTCCCACCAACAGTGTAAAAGTGTTCCTATTTCTCCACATCCTCTCCAGCACCTGTTGTTTCCTGACTTTTTAATGATCACCATTCTAACTGGTGTGAGATGGTATCTCACTGTGGTTTTTGATTTGCGTTTCTCTGATGGCGAGTGATGATGAGCATTTTTTCATGTGTCTGTTGGCTGCATAAATGTCTTCTTTTGAGAAGTGTCTGTTCATATCCTTTGCCCACTTTTTGATGGGATTGTTTGTTTTTTCTTGTAAATTTGTTTGAGGCAGTTTTAAAGAGCACAGGGCCTCTCTTTCCCCCCCTTTATAATAGAACATTCCTCATAGTGGATTTATCTGATGTTTCCTAGTGATTAATTTGAGGCGATGAATTCATTTACTATATAGATGGTGATGTGTCCCTCTCATAGCACCACTTCTAGAATTACCTGCTATTCATCAGTCCTTCACTGGTTATGTTAATTTTGACCATCTGGGCAAGATGGGTTCTGATTTCCTTATCGTATAATTACTGTCTTTGTTTCTCCCTTACAGATAATAAGTAGTCTGAGGAGTGACACTTGAACGCATGCAGATATCCCACTCCCTATCAAAATTTGCCCCCCTGATTTAGTAAACCATTGATGATTCTTGCTTGATCCAGTCTTTACCATGAGAGTTGAAAAATGATTTTTTTAACCCATTACTCCCTGTACATTTTTCTGTTGACCCTCAGCATTCCTGTTTAAGCAACAGACCCCCATTTCCATTAATGAATTAATTAGCTGATTAATTATCAGTATGGATCCATGAATTTCCATTTTCTTTCCAATGGTTTATGATTCATTACTGAACTTTATTATTTTGGTGGTAAATTATTCCATATTTTGAGGGTTCCTTCAGGTAGGCTCAGGGACATGCAACCTTCTTTCTTTGGGGTTGGAGGGGAACATCTTACTTTCTAGCCTAACAAAATATTGTAGGCCTGTTTTATGCTGTGTCCCAGCCCTGGAATCAGCAATTTCTCCAAGGATCCCCGATTCCTTTTAATGTAGAGTGAGAGGTCATTTTCTTAATAGTGAGGTATTAAAGATCAAAAGCTAGATGCTAGTTGTGGTCATTGCTACTGTGGGGATCTTTTCCATTTTAACCTTTCAGTGGATAAAGCTAGGAAATGCTTATATATATACATACACATAAACATACACATATACATAAGAAATGAGTTCACACAGATACCTCTGATTCTAATCCATTCTCACAGGTTTTGTTCTTTCCTTATTTCATATTTGTCTCTTCTTTTATAGTGAGAACCCTGGTTCCTAAGACCACCAATACATTATTTATATCCAATCCTTTAATACACCTATAGGAGTTTTAGAATTCTTTTTTCATATCACTATAATTTTAAAAACTTGATAAAAGAGTTCTGGATTGTTTGCAAGTCCCTACTCCGCAACCGTGTCTAAAGTGGAATGTGTATAGTCAAATACATTCTTCACAGATTACTTGTATTAGTTCGTTCTTTTTTCTTTTCCCTCCTTCTGTCTCCCACTGACTAATGGCTAAGATATTCATTTGAAATACAATTAGCTTCATTTGTTTCAGTTCTAGATTTTCTTTCTCCCAATTTTAGATTTTTAACTGAGAATTTTAAAGTGTTGAGAAAAGCTGAATTCTTCTCATTTTACCTGGAAGGGGAAGACTATCCTTTATGGAACGTCTTCTAAACACAAAGCAGTTTTCACATATTTGTTTCATTTAGGTCTTCACCATAATCTGTAAGAAGGAACCATTTTGGCCGGGCGCGGTGGCTCAAGCCTGTAATCCCAGCACTTTGGGAGGCCGAGACGGGCAGATCACGAGGTCAGGAGATCGAGACCATCCTGGCTAATACGGTGAAACCCCCGTCTCTACTAAAAAATACAAAAAAAAAAACTAGCAGGGCGAGGTAGTGGGCGCCTGTAGTCCCAGCTACTCAGGAGGCTGAGGCAGGAGAATGGTGTAAACCCGGGAGGCGGAGCTTGCAGTGAGCTGAGATCCGGCCATTGCACTCCAGCCTGGGTGACAGAGCGAGACTCTGTCTCAAAAAAAAAAAAAAAGGAACCATTTTATAGGTGATAAATCTAAGCCTAAGGATGTTAAGTAACTTTTTCAAAGATACGTGGTAAATTATGTAATAAGCATAATGTTTTGAGCTTCTGCCTTGTTTCAGACATTGGGTTAACTTCTTATTTATATTAGTTGTTACCTAGTTTCACAAGAATGAACTGCGATTCCAACCCAGGTTTTGTCCATTCACAGTTATTTCCTGGTTTTGGAATAAGCAGTTATTGTCCTAACTTTAGCAAGCAATCAAGGTGCTGCTGCTTTTATCACACACCTGTTGTGTTGAACCATTAGGCAATGGTAAGTGAAGTGTAAACCGACCATACGTGGATTATTTGTTCATTATAATTAAACTATGTTCATTATAATTAAACTATGTAATATCCAGGATTCACCAAGTAGTATTACCATGATAACTCACTTTAAAAGGGCTTGTTTGTCTTGGTAAATATACGAAATTATGCTTTTCAAACTTATATATGTTCATGAATAAGAACTTACATATGTTCATGAATAAGAATTATTTTGATATTCTTATGATTTAAAATATTTTTCTGTTAGTTTTTTTTTGAGACGGAGTCTCGCTCTGTCGCCCAGGCTGGAGTGCGGTGGCCAGATCTCCGCTCACTGCAAGCTCCGCCTCCCGGGTTCGCGCAATTCTCCTGCCTCAGCCTCCCGAGCAGCTGGGACTACAGGCGCCCGCCACCTCGCCCGGCTTATTTTTTTGTATTTTTAGTAGAGACGGGGTTTCACCGTGTTAGCCAGGATGATCTCGATCTCCTGACCTCGTGATCCGCCCGTCTCGGCCTCCCAAAGTGCTGGGATTACAGGCTTGAGCCACCGTGCCCGGCCTAAAATATTTTTCTTTATTAAAAAGTGTATATAGCCTTTGAGCCTGATGACAGAATTCCAGCCTGGTAACAGAGCGAGACTCTGTCTCAACAAAAAAACAAAAACAAAAACAAAAAAAACACGCTTGCTTCAGCAGTACATACACTAAAATTGGAATTATACAGAGAAGATTAGCATAGCCCCTGCATGAGGATGACAGAGAATTCGTGAAGTGTTTCATCTTTTTATATGAAAAATTTTTAAAAATGCTTTGGGTGTTTAAGAGTATTTGTATATTTTAGATTATAATGTAAGAAGTTAGCACATTTTCATAATTTACTGAATTTCATAATTCAGTAGTTTCATAATTTACTGAAGTACTGTAATTTAGTGAAGTACTGTAGATACTAAGAGTTGATATTTTGTTTAAAATACATTTTTATTGAGCAAATATATTTGGAAAATTTTGATGTAAGTTGGACTTTACTATGATAAGTAGTTAATCTTAACTGGAAGGCTATCAATAGATGTACAGTGTAGCTAAAGTAGAACCTGACTATTGTTAATAAAGGAAACGATTATATTTACTTTTTTAAAAGTGATATTGTTAAATTAGTGAGGATTTATTTAGCGCTTACTGTGGGTCCAAAACAGATTGAAAATAAATATGTACCATAAAAGAGAGATACCTGCTAAATATAATGTGGTTTAAAAAGCTTAATTTTAGGCATTTTACAGACCTGAGTTCTAATTCCGACCCTTTCACTGATTTAGCTGTATGACCCTTGGCAAATATTTTAATGTACTCGAGCTTCAATATTTTAGTAATAAGGATTTTTTCTAAGGACTTGATAACTATCAGTGAAGTTAGGGCAACAGTTTATGAAGCAGTCTGATATACAATACACACTCATTGTACAAATTTGAAAAATACAGAAAATCTTTGAGATGAAAAAAATTGTAATCATATTACCCAGACATAATCAATGTTAATATTTTAGAATATATTATTCTAGTCTACTTTCAGTGCACATGTGATTTTTTGTTTGGTTTTGAATCAGAGTCTCGCTCTGTCACCCAGGCTCTGGAGTAGCAATGGCGGGATCTCTACTCACTGCAACATCTGCCTCCTGGGTTCAAGCAATTCTTCTGCCTCAGCCTCTTGAGTAGCTGGGATTACAGATGTGGGCCACCATGCCCGGCTAATTTTTGTTATTTTTAGTAGAGACAGGGTTTCACCATGTTGGCTAAGCTGATCTCGAGCTCCTGACCTTAAGTGATCCGCCCACCTTGGCCTCCCAAAGTGCTGGGATTAAAGGCATGAGCCACTGCACCTGGCCGCATATGTGTATTTTTAAGAATGTAATAGTGTTTTATGAAATTTCAATCATATTCTATATATTGTTTATAAGCTTTTAAAAACTTGAGCGATGTCTTATATAATGCAAACATTTCCATGTCTTTAAATATTCTGCTGCTGATTTTTTTACTTAGTGTTCCTTAGTATGGATATATTTTAACCAGTCACTTTGCTATTGTTGGACCCTTAGATTGTTCCTTTGTTATTGATAATGCTGTTAACCTCTTTATATTTAAATATGTTTTACATATCCCTGAATTATTATTCGAAATAAAAACCTAGGTTAGTGGGTATGAGCATTTATAAGGGTGTCTGCAAAAATTGGCCACAAAAAAAGTTGTACTAATTTTTACCCTTATATCAGAATAAGAAAACACCCATTTCTCTACTTTCACCAATTCATATTGTTTATTTTTTGATAGATAATATTTTTACATTATACAAAATTCAGAAAGTACAGTCACAGTCAGACTTCTTCCTCTCTCTATTGTCCAGCTGCCTCGTGCTCTTTCCTAGAGTTGCCTGCTGTGACTTGTTCCTTAAGTATTCTTCCAGACATTCTGTACTTGGTATTTTTAAAAAGCCTTTTACCAGTTTGATAGGTGCAAGTAGTATCTTGCTTTTTTGATCTTTGATTATTAGTGGATGTGAACATGTTGGCAGTTTATTTTTTCTGTAATTTGCTTGTTCATACTCTGCCCATTTTTAAATTTAGGTGTTCATTTTTTTCTAAGAGTTTTTTACATATAAAGGATGTCAACTCTTGTGTTAGTTTTCCCTCAGTTTTCTAAAAGATTTTTAGTTTACATTTCAGTGGACATTTTCAGTTTTCACAAAGGAAAATACATTATTTACTTACAGTTTTAATTTTACACTTAATTCTGATCTATTTAAAATTGACTTTGGATTCTGATTAGAGATTATTTTACCCCACTTATTTTTTTGGTGTTAGAGTTGTTTTCCTATTCCCATACTCTGATCTAGCTCCCTAGTGCCAGGCAACAATCTTATGGAAAAGCCAGAAAGTTAATGTTTGCCAGATTGCCTTCCATGAATTGGACAATCAACTGTAGACTATGGGTGTTGGTGCCATCTAGTGTTGTAGAGGGAAAATCAAGTCTGTGGAATGATCTATAATTGACTGTGGAATGAAGTCAGTTGGCCAGAGAAATTTAGTGAGCTGTGAATATTATTTTGCACTAACAGGTGAGCTGAAAATTTTTATAAACAAATTTGAATATTGACATCTTGTACCAAATCAAACAAATGCTTTAATCATACTACTGTATACATTATGAAATGACCTTAAAGATTCCTCCCAAACCTGGATACTTAAATGAAGACATTAAAGTTTAAGGAGATCTGTTTAGAGCCTAGTGACTATTAATTTTTGAATTCAGAATTTAAAGATGCATGCTTGAGGCCCGGTGCAGTGGCTCACGTCTGTAATCCCAGCACTTTGGGAGGCTGAGGTGGGCAGATCACGAGGTTGAGAGATCCAGACCATCCTGGCCAACATGGTGAATCCTCGTCTCTAGTAAAAATACAAAAATTAGCTGGGCTTGGTGGCATAATCCCAGCCACTCGGGAGGCTGAGGCAGGAGAATCACTTGAACCCGGGAGGCGGAAGTTGCAGTGAGCTGAGATTGTGCCACTGCATTCCAGCCTGATGACAGAATTCCAGCTTGGTAACAGAGCGAGACTCTGTCTCAAAAAAAAAAAAAGGCATGCTTGTTTCAGCAGCACATACACTAAAATTGGAATTATACAGAGAAGTCCAAGGATGACACACAGAATTCATGAAGTGTTTCATATTTTTATATAAAAAAATTTTTAAAATGCTTTGGGTATTTAAGAATATTTGTATATTTTAGATTATAATGTAAGAAGTTAGCATATTAGTTTTCATTAAAAGTGTCACTTCCAGTTTATGAATTATTAGTATTCATTTTTGGTACCTTATGTTAAATTTTTTATGAACTTCAAAATGCTCGTTGTTTTGCTATTTTAACTTGTACTGTCATTCATTTTCTAGACTAAAATCTTTTTCCAGTTCTTAAGATTTAATTCAGTAATGTTGAAGTGCTGTAATTTAGTCCATAGAGGGCATTATATTACAGCGTATGGTAGGGTTTTAAAAATTAACTCATTTCAGTAATGAAACATGTTAATATCATACCTTTGAGTAGCTCAGAATAGTTAAAATTTGAAATAAGCTTAAAACAACTGTGTAGCTATAATTGTTTCTTTCTTTTTTTTTTTTTTTAAATGCCTGTTTTCTGTGGCTGGAAAGTAGAAATTATTTTAGCTTTCAAGAGCAGTGTACATAAGCAGTGTCTTAACTTTCAGAGTAGCATTTTCAATCCAAAAGATTGCTTCTTTCCTACCCTCTTTCCCTTGCATCTCTAAATGTTGTAAAGGCAACGAAGCAAAACAAAAGCCTGAGTTTTTCTTGGGTGCAGAAGTAGAGGAAATAAAGAAATGGAGAAGGAAGAATGTCTTAGAATAAGAGCTGGCTGGGGTGGACTTAACAACTGCATAGTGCTGCCTGTTCTAAAATCTAAAATACAACTTTCAACTGTCTGAAATCTCGCCAGTTAGATACCACCACCTCCCATCCCAAGAAAAAAAAAAAAAATACCAGAAAACATACACAGTTTCTGAGGTCATAAAAGAGTTTTTTGTTAGTAGGAATTGATTTATTCATGTAATTTTCCTACTTAAGAGGTAAGTGCACTAAGGAAAAGAGAGTTTGGTTTGAGATGTGAGCAGAGAAACCATGTAGGTAATTTTAGAGCATATTACCCTTTGGAAAGACATTATGGATATGTGCTTGGGGAAGTTTTCATCTTTGATTTTTTTGTCATGCTTGGGAAAAGGGGATACTGGGGACATGGACATTGAGGAGTGGGAAATTGCCAAATACGAACTTTGAACAGTTTATTTCAAAAGTTCTGTGTAAAGCTGATTTTGAGTTCAGGAAAATAGGTTGCTTTCCTCCTCTTCTCCCCTCCACAAACACACAATATGAAATAGGACTTAGAATTCATACAACACTTTTATTGGCTTGCAGTATAAATAAAGGAGTTTTCTGTGGCCTCTCCTTTGTGAGCCTTTGCTTTTAAGAGAAAAGAGGTTCTTGTATCAGATAATCAAAATGCCATTCTGCAAGTTGGGACATATGTGCTCTACTTACAAATTGTCCTTGAAAGAAGTTTTAATTTTTTTAAAAAGTTATGTGGTTGAAGGAAAATAAAATAAATGAAGATAAGTTTTTAACAGGTTTATATCCTTTCTTTGACTTGTTAAGTTGGGGTTCATTGTGGAGTAGGACCATATTACCTATGCATATGTAAATTTTTCTCAGCTGGAAAATAATAGAACTATACAGCAAGGACAATAGTTTGTGTATGAGAGGGGGACAATTCTGTTTAGAAAGATTGGGTTATTGCCTAGAATTAAATGACTTAATATATAAGCTTTCCTAGATGTGCCTTACTTGTCTTGTTGTCTCTTAGTTTGATTGTTATTTTTAGCATACTGGTAAGTAAATAGCACTTACATAGTGCCTACTTTTTGTCAGGCAATGTCCTTAAAGGCTTCTATTTTAGTAGAGATTATATGATTTTCACAATAAACATAGCCCATCTAGCTTTACATCTTTTAACAAATTTGTGTCATACCAGTTTTTCAGATTTAAGCACTTTTTTGCTTATCTTGCCAAACTTAAAACAAGTCTAATTGAAAAACTTCATAAGAAAGAACTGGGCAAAACGTCAATTGATTTCCACAAGCTAGTTTTCCTTGTACACTTACAAAGCCCATAAAAATTAAAGAAGTAGATGTCATTATGTAGGCTGAAATGTTTACTAAACTTCAGGGGTCCTATTTTGACTTTTTAATCTGCCAGGGGTGCTATTAGGTATGTTTAATGTTTAGATGAGTGGGTATGTTTTATTACACATTCGTGCCCCTCTCAGGCTTTTTTCTTCTACTAGTGAAGTAATCTCTGACTTGAAAATAGTGTTTTAATACTATAGTTGAGTATTTTATTCTAATGCTAGTTATTTATTGGCTTTCAGTTTTAAGGGACTTGTTATTAGAAAATTAGTATTTTGTATTTACTAAATAGCTAGAGATTCTGAATGTTGTGTGAAGAGGCCAGACGTTTTCAGGCCATGATATGACTTGATGACTGGGTTCTCAAATATCACATTATGCAAGGGTTCAGTGAATAAAGTTTAAAGTTAAATATTAACTTGAGCTGAGAATACTGGGCTCTTTTAAAAATTACTTTTCTTTATTTATGTTTGGAGTTAGAGAGGCAGATAGGGAAATAAATGTGTCATTGGTATTCAAGCCACTTCCTTTTTCCCCTCTCATTTTCCTAATTTTAGTTCTTTCTATGTTTAACTCTTAGATGTTTTTAATTTTTGTGGGTACATAATAGGAGTGTATATTAATATCAAGCCACTTCTGATATTAAGGATTTTGCAGCCCACAGATAGCAGGTTCCAGAAAATATCTCTATTTCATTGTAGTTATACAGTCTTAAGTATGTATTTTTGTACATAGGCTACATACCTTACAGTATTTTTGCAAATTCCTCTTTAAAATATTTGAGCTGCTCTGTTACTGCCTTTTCTGCTTAGGTGGATATATGTATCAGGTAAATTGATTGTGGAACGTAATTAGAGACACTGCATTGGAATGAAAGTCAGTTTTATAAAGTTGAACACAGATTTTTAAAATGCTGTACATAGATTTGTTTTTATATTTTTCTGTAAAATTTTAGGCCATGTGTGGTGGCTCATCCCAGCACTTTAGGAGGCTGAGGCGGGAGAATTGCTTGAGCCCAGGAGTTTGTGACCAGCTTGGACAACACAGGGAGACTTTGTCTCTAAAAAAAAAAAAAAAAAAGTGTAAAAATAAAAAATAAATTAACTGGGCATGGTGGCATATGCCTGTGGTGACTGAGGTGGGAGGATCGCGTAAGCCTGGGAGGTTGAGGTTGCATCATGAGCCATGCTTGCGCCACTGCACTCCAGCCTTGGTGACAGAGCAAGACTCTGTGTCAGAAAAAAATATAAAATTTATAGTTTGCTTTTATGTCATTTTCTCATGGCAGATAGTATCATTAGCCCGTGAATACATCTCCCCAAGCTAAGAATCTATTTATAGTGTCTGTAGTGATACCTAATAAATAATGAAAGATTGAGTTGGAGCAGGTGATGATTAAGAGTAAGTGTATGGGCCGGGCGCGGTGGCTCAAGCCTGTAATCCCAGCACTTTGGGAGGCCGAGACGGGCGGATCACGAGGTCAGGAGATCGAGACCATCCTGGCTAACACGGTGAAACCCTGTCTCTACTAAAAAATACAAAAAACTAGCCGGGTGTGGTGGCGGGTGCCTGTAGTCCCAGCTACTTGGGAGGCTGAGGCAGGAGAATGGCGTGAACCCGGGAGGTAGAGCTTGCAGTGAGCTGAGATCCGGCCATTGCACTCCAGCCTGGGTGGCAGAGCGAGACTCCGTCTCAAAAAAAAAAAAAAAAAAAAAAAAAAAAAAAAAAAAAAGAGTAAGTGTATGTTTGTAAGTCTCTGGATTTCCATAATTGTAAAAGGAAAAAAAGATATTAGGAAGATTAGGTTGCTAACATTGAAGTCTGTTTTCTGTTCAAGTAATATGTTCAATAAACATTGCTAATTTGACTTATTTTCCGCTTATCCCTTCATAAGGTGCAAAATGCTGAATGTTTTATGTCTTAATAAACTTAGGAGCAATTAAGGAGACATCATTTCACAAGCTTGAAATGTAGGCTATTACTATTTGATCAGTCCATTTTTATCTTATCAGGTAACCATCAATTTTAGAGTTTCAAATGAAAGTGAAAACCAGTAGCATAATTCGACCATGTGTTAAAAAAAAGAAAGAAAAAAACTGCATATGGTTTTAAGTGCATTTCAGATACATTCGGTGGTTAGTTCTAAGAACAACCCTTACTTCCTTTCTTTTGGTAACCTGCCCTCTCCCTGCAAATGCAGCTCCATTTGGTATGAGCAACAAGGCAAATGCCTAAAACAATCAACAGTTAGAAGGAAAGCATTAATGCTGGAGTATTAGTAGCCTAGTTACAGATTGCACTGCGTCAGACTGTTCCACACCCAGAAGACGTCAGGTGACTTCAGTTCTGCTGCAGTTGTGCAGCAGAGGAGACTGCAGACTTCGGTTGAGGAAACGGGTATTTCATGTCTCAGGGAGTAGATTTGTGCAGTTACAGCTTTTCTGTTGGTATGCATAATTAATAATTGGAGCTGCAAAGCAGATCGTGACAAGAGATGGACGGTCAGAAGAAAAATTGGAAGGACAAGGGTATATCTGCTTTTTAATTTCTTACTCAGTTTTTATATGTGACCACTAATATATTTCTATGTATAAGCCTTGGAATTTAGATATTTTGGATTAAAAGTGAAACCACTGAAGAGTAGAAGGCTAAAGGATTAAAACAGCTATCTCACGTGTTTTTACATTTAGTTGTATACCAGAAAATGTCATGCTGTTCTGTTTCACTGGCATTCGGTTTAGTCTTTTCAGTCCTGCCGTTTAGGTTCTGTTCTCTAATCTTGCACATTGTAAACAGTATAGATCTGACAGATTTCATTTGTTCGTCACTTGGATGTGGTAAATATACATTGCTGTTTCTGTATTTTGTAGTGACATATTTTCCGTGACTATTTAAACAAACCTTACTTGGTGTAGTTGAAATTCTGTGCAAAGGTTTGTAGGTAGCAAGATACTGCGTTTGCAGTAAGCCTCTTTTCTTTGAAAATCTGATTTGAACCTTTAAAATTATTACCAACTTTCTTTTAATCAGATTATATGCATCTTGAAATCATTCAAATTATACACAGTATGATTACAGAGTAATTTTAAATGCATGTCTATATCTAAGTCACTAACCTTTGTCCTTGTAATGACCAATCAGTGATTTTGATCCCTTTTCCTCCCCCTTGAAAGCCCAGATCCTTTCAAATCTCAGTGGATCATTGTGTAAGAATTTAAGCCTGTAAATGGCAAAATGTTGACTAGAATGAATATTTAAATAATATTTTATTATGTAGATGGTTAAATCTACCTTTTTTTTTTTTTAAAGAAGGTGGTAGGCTGTATATCTAACCACTTATAATAAATTAACTTAAAATTATTAGAGCTATTTTTAAGTAGCTCCAATAGACATTCTACATAAGCAGGTTTTTTCCTGGCTACATTCAAGTTTTATAATTAAAAAAATTATTTCCTTCAAGCAGGATTGGCAACAATATTTCTAAAAGCAGTATGTAGAGCTAATTACAGTAACTTTTACAATATCCTTTTAAAAATTTGTTCAATAAGGATGTGGGGAAAAGGTGAATTTAAGATTGAGATCATATTGAGACATTGGTAAGATTTTATGGTTGCAACTTATAAAACAGTAGAAAACCAAACAGCTTTGGGTTTTGCCTTTAGGATTTCTTTATATGTGAACCTAAAGAGAAGGATTTTTTTTTTATTTCTTCATCCTGTTAGCCGTTACAGATTGATGAATTGATACATGGTAGCTTTTGCTAAGTGAAAATGATACAAATGATAATACAGTAAACACAGGCCTTAAAAGTAGGTGAAAAGTCATATCAGGGCTCATTCTGCAACTATTAAGACTCTATTAATAACTTAAGTCTTAGATCATTAAATAACATCCTAAGTTCTTTATTTGTTAAAGTAATTTAAGGGTATTATGAGACAGGAGAAATTAAGATCCAGTGTAGTTCATATTTTTTCCAGAGATGTGTTTGATTATTTTTAGGTACCCAAATGTAAAATTGAATTTACTCCTGAATATCTCTGGGGAGCCTCACTTTGTAAGTGGAATGGCCTAATATTTTTTAGTACTTGTCTGGCTGTTTTGGTCAGTAAGATTAACTTTGCCTGTTTTTCTGATTCAGTGGTGAAATTATGTTTTAGTATTTTCTCTATCAGCAGCCAATTTTAATATTAGAGTAATATTAACTTAAGATTACAGAGTAAGAGTAAGGTTTAAATTGGAAATCACAGAAGTTGGAAGCTACCATGGAATGAGTTTTTCCTAAAAAAAAAAAAAAAAAAAAGTTTGATGGCAGAAAAAGAGCCTAATCTAGGGTCTAGGTAAATTTTTAAAATATACTTAAGCATTTTTCTACTGCATTCTCCCCCTGACCACCAGTATAGCATAGTGACAGATTTGAGAGAGATGCTCTGATTTCAGTGTTCTTTAAAAGGTGGGGTACACACACCACCGTGCGTGCGTGCTGATTAACTGGTATTTAAGATATTTAATCTTTCAGGCTAAAAGTGTTAATAATTTGTATTGTTTTACATATTCATATTTTCTTTAGGAGGATACTTATGACAAATGACATTTACATAGTATTTGATTATTGGGGTTATATGAGAAATTTTGAGTGAGGCAGTCGGAAGATTTTTAGGAGCTCAAAATAGGAAGGAATGGGTAGGCCTAGGGATTTGGATGGGGGTAGGAGAATGATATAACCACTAAAAAGCTGTAGTTGAGACACTAAATAACTTTCTGGGTAGAACAGAATATTTAGGACAGGAGTTGAAAGGTAAGATTGGTATAGTCAAAGAATGTAGAAAATTTAGATGATCTAGATTAGGTTTCCTCATCCTTCTCTGTAGACGAGAATCATCTAGTGCTGCTTAAAAATGCAGATTCCTTAGGTCCTGACCTACCAAATCAGATTTTATAGGGCCTGGCCATCTGCATATTAAGCATCCTGGTGTAATTCATGTTGTTGGGCAAATTCGGGAAACAGTGATCTAGGGTTTAAGCCTTGTTTCTGGTATATTTTGATTTTGGCTAGAACAAGAAACTTACCCTTTTTGGTCTTAATTTCCTCGTTTGCATGCTGTGCAGGGTTCCAGTTGAGAGGTTCTCTGATTTTATGGAAAAGATACCCTGGGCCAGACCGCAGAAGACACTGAGTTTTGGATTTCATTGTAAAAGAAATAAAAAGGCTTTGGAAGTTTTAAAGTAGAGAATGGTAAATGATAGCAGTTTTGAAAGACTGGTTTAGCGTGCCGCGTAAGATCAACTGGGGGAGAATAACCTATAGCCACACCAGTTAGGATGACTGTAGTTGTGCCCAGATTTAAAACAGATAGGCTTGAATGTGGCCTGAAATAGGAAGGAAAAAGAAGTGGTAGATTTGAGAAATTCAAGGAAGGAATACTTGGCATTTGGTATAGATTTGCAGGACAAGGATGAGGTATAAAGACTCAAGGGGCAACATGAAGTTTGAATTAGAGTGAAACATTGGCAATCACAGTCCTTTAGTATTAGGAGAAATAAAGCTAAAATAGAAAAGATGCCAAGTTGGGTTTCAAACACTTTGAATTTGAGAGTCAAATGCAGAGGGAGGCAGGTAAATACTGTGTGAGGCGATTGCACTGAAGGAACTGACTATTAAGAAATGCAAGCCTAAAACCTGTGTTACGGAGGTCTGCGGCATCAGGGAAGATGAGGAGTTATAGAGCAGTGAAAGAAGCAAGACAGTATAACTGATACTAAGGGGGGTAAGAATTTTCAAGACGGAGTGGGCAATTAAATACTTAGAGAAACTGGTTAATATGAGGGAGAAATGGATGTGAATCTTTGAGTCTTGTTGAATTTTAAAAGTAGGTGCAACACTATTCTTTATTGTTACAGTACTCTTTGGATTTGTCAGTTAATGTGCCAGAGGTGACCTTCAAGAGAAGTTTCTTTCTGTAGGATAGGGAAATAAATGTTTCTAGCATTAAAACTCAATGTAATTATATCTCAAGACAAACTAGTTTTGGACTGTTTCTGCAGCATACTTCCGCGTAGAGATTCTTATAGGACTCTCTGATCTTGTGATAAGCTACTTTACATTTTTTGAAAGCCTTGAGTAAAGCTCATACTGCCATTTTGGTAGAGAGGAGCAGGGGTCTTGGTGTTTGAAATGCCTTACTTGGGAAGGCCACAAAATACCCAACAATGGAACTTTGGCATTAATTAATAATTACGGGGTCTACTGATTGGAAGGACTCTCCTTTCAGTTCTAAACTTGGTTAGAACTGAATATTTAGGCATTCATTAGATAATCTTCTAGATCTTGGGTTAGTAGTGCAGCACTACATAGGTATGTGTTATAGAGAATTTAGAAGGTAAATAGAAAAGCAAAACTCACATCACATAGAGAATGGTTTTTGGGGCATCTTTTTAACAGGATAATGTGTGTTGGGAGGGTTATGTGGTATATTTTATTCCGTAGTCTTTCTCTCCCATTAAGTGGGGAAATAACTTTTATTTTTTAAATACTGTACATTATTTTAATGACTACAATATTTTAATTCCATGTAGTTAAATCAGGTTATTGCTAAAGTTTTGCAAGTACAGGTTGAACATTCCTAATCTGAAAATCTAAAAGCCAGAATGCTCCAAAGTCTGGAACATTTTGAGCACTGATGTGATGCCACAAGTAGAAAACTCCACCCATAAATACTTGACACAATCATTGTTTCATTCACAGAATTATATAAAATACTGCGTAAAATTATTTTCAGGCTATGGGTATAACATGTAGATGAAACGGAGTGAATTTCATCTTTAGACTAGGGCCTCACTCCCAAGATACCTCATTATATATATGCAAGTATTCCAAAATATTTCCAAATATTCCAATGTATTCTAGTCCCAAGTATTACAGGAATACCTCAACCTGTAGAAACAATGCTGAAATGATTATAACTGAATATGTCTTTGTTTCTATTCGTGATTACTTGCAAATTTCTGGGTTATGTTATTTAGGCTTTGGGTGCCTTTTACAAAACTTCTCTCCAGAAAGATTGTACTAATTATTTTCATTAGTGAATGTGAGTGTCCATCATGGATCTCTGGCTAAGGTTAAATGTATGTATTCCTTTCTTACAGTTTTTACTCTAAGATAGTTATTTTGTCAGTGTTAACTCATTAAGTTACTTGATAAGAACCAGCTTTGTATTGTAAGAATGTGTAAGCACTGGGACCAATGGTGGAAATACCCTTTCAATTTTATTTACTCAAGTCTGTGTACTACTAATCCTTACCAGGACCCATAACTGGTCTTTCCACTAAATTATATGTGTCACAGCCAAATTAAAATTACTCTTCCAAAATGTAGCTCTAATCATGGCACTTAAGGGATTTACCTTTACTTACTTTTCAAATGAAGTTTATAGTGTCTATCCTAGACGTTTAAAAGGCATTCCATGGCCTAGCCCCAACCTTTATAATTTCATCTCTCATTACTCCCTGTCTCTAGCCACATTGAAGGACTTGTTCTCTAAACACGCCTGTTCTTTGCCTTTGCTTGTGTTTTTCTCTCCACCTTGAATACCCTTTCTTCCCATTTCATTTTGCTCAAGTAGTCCTTACAAAGGACTTCTCCTTGAGGTGTTCACTAAGCCTCCCTTAGTGAGGGGAGGTAGTTCAGTGTTCCTCACTCCCATCCCTCAGTTTTCACTTTGTACTTCCCCCCCCCCCCCGCCAAGGGAAGGGCATAAGGGGTCTCATTTTGTACTTTTTATTACAATTATTTATTCATAAATATCTTGGCTCTTTTTCCAGCCTCCAAATTTTTTTGAAGGCTGACAACAGTGGTGGCTTCATCACTGGATCTTCTGATTGACTTGGTGCAGCTTCTCAGTGAAGGGAAAGACTGAGAACTCCATTGTTCAGCCAGGTTTACTTCTGGCCTTAAACCCACATAAATTTTTGGAAAATGTTAAAATATGTTTTCAAGTGGGAGAAATTAGAAAAAGGATTTCCCCACTTCTCCCCTTCTTAAAGGAACAATTCAGCAACTTAAGGAACTTCTGTAGATTCAGAATTTTTAGAATATTCCTGTAAATAAGACATTCTATTAATCATTTATTCCAACTTTCTATTTTACTGATAAGGAAACCAAGAAAACGAGAGATTTAAATATTTATCAGGCCCATACAGGACCATACCACTGGTCCATGCTGGCATGAAGCCTTTGTTTTTATCTTATAATTTATATTTGCATTTATATAATTTATTCTTGAATAACCAAAGAATGAAAAGTATATAAAAGCTAAAATGGCCTATGTTTTGATATTTTATTTGTGCATTGTCTAGTTGTGGCATGTTATTGAATGTCATACACTTCTTTCGTATTGTCCTCACTGCAATAAAAAAGGCAGGCAGTTGTCTGTCACACTAATCATGGAAGAAGGTAGGTGAGGTTAGTCATTTAGTACAGGTATTGTCAAAAGGTTAAACCTAGTGGGAATTTCCTGGGCCAGGAGAATAATTTCTTTTCGTCTTTAAGGATTGGATTACATGCTTGGATGTAGGCAGAATATCTAGGCAGAGAATAGAATTCTTAAATTTGTTCTCTGGGTGTCCCCCAAGTTCCCTTTTTATTTACAGCCATCTCAGTATCTGCAGGAGATTATTTCCAGCCCTCCACTGTGCGTCCCCCCACACCATGGATACCAAAATCCACAGAGGCCCACGTCCTTATATAAAATGGTACAGTATTTTCATATAACCTACGCACATCTTGCTGCATGCTTGAGATCATCTCTGAGTTACTTTTTACAATGTAGATAGTTGTTACATTGTTCAGGGAATAATGACAAGAAAAAAGTCCATACTTGCTTAGTACAAATGCAGTCATCATAGGCCTAGCTACATTTTTCCATCCACAGTTAGTTGAATCTGCAGATGTGGAACCCACAGATAGAGAGGGCTGACTGTATTCATTTGGTCCCATCTCTTGCTAGAATTTGGGCTGAAGGATGATGATTAATTTAGGCAGTACTTTTCTTTGCATCCTTGGAGCAGTGATCCGACACCACGTTTATACTTATTTCTCTGCTCTATCATGAATAAGGCTGACATATTACTGAGTGTGTGTGTATTTTTTTTAGTCTGCTTCATGGCTTTCAAGTTTGTTTGATTCAGCTGCCCCTTAGGCATTTGACGTATTATAGACACTAAAATATTTTGTGTTGTCTTTCTTCAAATACTATATCACTACTATATTCTATATAACATTTACTTATGAAGCTCAATGCAATTTAAAAACTGAAAAATTATCAAATTATCAAATATTAATGATAATTATTTGTACTGTTCGTTGATTCGGTGAACATATATTGTGTGTACAATAGTTATATAAGGTTATGGAAGAAGAAATATAACTGATTTACTTCCTAGTGAAGTTCATTCTGTGTTTTGAACTAGTAATTTGCTTTGAGCTTTCCCCTCCCCCAACTCTAGTATATTAAGCTTTAAGTTTCTAGAGTTAACGCCATTTCGTTTTTGTTAGTAGAAAATAGGATTTTGAGCAGTAACTTCCTGTTTCTAAGACTTGGTGCCTACTTATTTTAAGTTTAGATGCCAGTAAGAAGGAAAATTTAAACTACAGTAAATTACACATTGAACCAGTTTATTTTCTAATTTTAGGTTTCTATTTATGTAGGTCTTGATCAATTCCAGTAATTTAAAATAATAACTACATGCTTATCAAAATATCAGAAATACAGACTTGTCATAGGAAAAGTTCTCATTTTAACGTTCTTTGCAATTGAAAGTCGTTGAAGTGAGTGCAGGTAGGGAGAGTCATGTATATCCAACATACTTAAAGAGAAGATACTTAGCTTTACCTTAGAGAAAATGAAATTAAAGGTAGGATTGTTCTGTAAAGAGAAAATTATCATGGTTTAGGAAAACTAGGAGTGAGAAACTAGAACTGTTTTCTGCCCTTTTTTTGTTGTTTTCTCCTAGTAAAGCTGGAAATAGAGTCTAGGATTAAGGGAAATATTGAAAACTAGATGAACTAATGAAGTAAACTGGTGAATTTAATTATAAATGAAGCATGTGTGGTGTTATTGAACTTCACTTTTCTCTTAGAGAAATTCATATTATCCTTAGAAGACAGTAAACAGCCGTAGGTAGTTTTTATGTTCCTGCAACATATTGAGGCATTTTCTACTTGAAATATAGGAAAAAGACCACTGGCTGGGCCTTGTAGCTCATGCCTATAATCCCAGCACTTTGGGAGGCCATGGTGGGAGGACTACTTGAGCCCAGGAGTTCGAGACCAGTCTGGGCAACATAGGGAGGCCCTGTCTCCACAAAACTTTTAAAAAATTAGCTTGGTGTGGTGGTGCATGCCTCTGGTCCCAGCTACTCGGAAGGCTGAGGTGGCAGGATTGCTTGAGCCCAGGAGGTCAAGGCTGCAGTGAGCTATCATGGTGCCACTCTGCTCCAGCCTGGGTGACAAGAGGGAGACCCTGTCTTACAACAACAACAACGACAAAAAGAATTTGATTGACTTTATCTTGGCACATGAAAACCAGTAACTATGAAAATAAATGTATTTTAGTTCATTCTTAACATAATTTAGTTTTTAATCACAGCTGTGCATAAAGTTTTAGAATAAACGGAGGATGAATCAGGTTTTTGGAATTTAGGGGAATGTAATTTTTGCCACAAAATTGTATACTAGCACAAAATGGCTTCTTTTGCTTTATGATTGAATTTCACAGTGGATCATTTATAATGTCCCTTCACAAAAAATGTTTAGTGGTTTAAAAGTGTACTTTCCCGGGAGCTCTTCCTAATCTTTTGAAGTGAGAGGCTCTGTTTTGAAATGCCTTGTTGGACTGTCAGCAGTTCTCCAGCGTAGCTCACAACATTAACTGTGTGGAATTTCAGGTTAATAGCAAGATTTGCAATTGTGCACTGTTGATTTGGGTGGTTTTATCTGACAAGACATTTAGGTAATGAGTGAGGCTGGATGGTGAATTTAAACAGTAAGGAATATTTATGAGCTTGGATTAATTTTGAAGATTACTTAGCGGATGTTTTCTTATGAAAATTTTCTTTCGTATGCAACTTCGTAACTGCAGGGACTCATTTAACAATACTAAACTTGGGTAAGAGAATCTTGTACTCCTCAAATATTGTTGGTTACTAGAGAGCTAGGAATACATATTTTTAAAATCACAAACCATGTTTTAGTTCATATTATGTGGGGAAAGGAGTATGTGTGTGAAAACGCAGTGTTTAAAACGATTTTAATTGTAAAGGCCATTTGTTCTCTGTAATAATAATAAGGTTCTATCCTAGGTGTAGGATTTTTTTTTAATAAAATGAATAGTAAACATTGACTTAACTTCACATCTTTATGTTTGGCTTCTATTTGCTGGAGATTTTCTAGAAATGGTATTTCTCTTTTCGTTATATGCTTTGTCAAGTTTATTGCTTAATTAAAAATTTTTATATCATTCTTAAACTCACCAATGTCTTTTTAATCTATTTTTATAGTTTTTATGTATATGTAATTACATATATAGTTATAGTATACATTTATTATTTTTAAGGTGAGAACAGTTTTGATTGCTTCTAGAAAACAATTTAAAGAAAACATGGTTTATTCATACTGAATCTCTTAATGAAATTTATTGGTCTCACCTATAACTCTACTCGTAGTGTTAGTACATTGTGTCTCTTGTCTCAATTGTTTAAACTAAGGCAGAAACAGCACTTGGTATTCTCAAGTAGGCTAAAAAGCAAACTTGAGTATTAATATAGTCTTTTAAATACAAAAGAGTGATATACAAAATATAATATTAGTATAGTCCTTTAAATACAAAAGAGTATAATAGAGTGAGACCTTCATGGTCAGACTTGAATTTCAGTTTGTAACCCTACACAATTTATTTAACAATATGTTTACATTACAAATATACAGATACATTTGCATCATATATGTAATGCAGATAATACTTTTTAGAATTGTTGTAATTGGAGGTAATGTATATACAATGTTCTCAACACAGTGCCTTGCTCAGACTGGGAGATTACAAAATCATTGTAGAAAGGGGAAGTATAGAAATTCTGCTGTTTGTTTATGGTGCTATTTGTTTATCATGTAAAGTGTTATTTTCTTAGGCGTGGTGGTTCAAATTCACCAAAGCACTGTAACGTTGTCGAAGTAAGATAGGAAAGATTTAGTGGAAGAGACAAGGATCTGAAATTTTGCATGTATCTTTTAAAAAACTCTAGTTAAAGGAAGAGGAGAGAGCCAAGAGAGATGCTGGTTTGCCAGGTATTTGGATGAGATACTTTTGTAGCAATAACAGGTACCCATGAGCCTGAGACTTGCTAATTGAAACCTCTTTAGATACACTTTCAGAGAAAGTTGAATTCACCTTTTTTAAAAAATCAGGGCTTAGCTAAGCATCACATTTAATATTTGATTGCGTTTCTTGTCCTTATCTCTTGACCTTATCTCTTACCTCCTGAGCTTTAGTACCTTTATTTAGTGTGTTCAGTTCACCAAGCATTTCCATATGTGAAATTTACAGTTTAGCTTCAAATACTTCCTTAGGTGGGTATTATTTTTCTAATTTTACACGCAGGGAAACAGAGATAACATTATCTTCTCAGATCATATTGATACTAACCTGAAGGAAGAAATAGGACTCAAAAGAAATAGGACTCAAGCTCCTCTTAATGTCTTTATGAAGAGAACTAAACTCTGCACAGATCCTTTTTCAGGTGAATGCTTACTATGTTGAGATAAAAGCTTACTATTATGTAAGTACTAAATTTTCAATTCTGAATTCTAATTACTTTTCCTGGCATTTGGGAAGAATTTGATTAAGGATTGTGATTCCTAATAAATATGTAATTATTATAAACATTATGGTTGTGAAAAACATAAAATTTTAATACCATTCTAATATTTATATATGTTTATTTCCTATTTAACTGCCATTCTCATTCCTCACCTGGCATTATTAAAGTGAACTTAATATTTGCTTTTGCTTCAAAAGTAGGTATTTTTTTTGCCAGCCATTCCCTGTCCTAGTATTTTTAGGAACAGCCAAGCCAGTTGAACTCCCCCCTGCCCCGCCTTCCCAGACAAAAGCTTTTTAAAGTTGAAACCTGACTTCGGGTTATTCAAAGAAGAACGTAAGAATTTGATTTGAGTTAAAATGTAATTGGATGACTTCTGCATGTAAGGCATGCACAATGCAGGCTGACACTATTTTTAGCTATGGCAGATGACATTTATGATTACCAAATGTAGGCAACTCTTCTTACTGTGCATTGAGCGAGAAGTTTTTATTTTAAAGAAAAGATTTAAGTGTACTGACTTATTTTGATTTAAAATTTTAGTTTGATAAAGATGCTATTACACAAAACACAATCATTTTCCACATTTTTATCTTGGAAACAAATGTTGGCAAGGACTGCAGAGCATTAAATTTTTTCTAAACTACAAGGGTTTGTTAAAATTGATGAGCATTATTTTTAGCAATTCATAAGCATTCCCCCAAAGTTATACATGGAAAAGTACTGCTAGATTCATCTCAGATCTTTGAAAGGATGTTTAATGAACATTTTATATGAGTAAGGTTGAGGCCACAGAATAGGGTTACCTTGTATGATTAACCCTTTATTCTGCAGTATAGGAAACTTGAGGAACCATGAAAAGTTAAACTTTCCTTATATAAACTCTTTGTCTTAATTTTGGTTTTTCAAAAATAAGGAGCCACTAAAGTGATTACCGAGGAATCCAAAATTAGCATTTTGGTGATCCTGTAGTTCTTATTGAAAGGTGTCCTTTATTTTAATTTGAAAATTAAATGTTTCTGTTCTAAAAATAATCTGGCTGCTATTCAGACAATGCAGCAAGCATTAATGATGTAGGTAATGGGAATATAAAGATGAAAGGCATTTATCAGTTTTCCGGGGTCTAGTAAGGGGAGACAAGCCTGCAAAACAGTGTTTTCTTTTTTATAAATTACCTGAAAGCTTTTTTGTTATTTAATAAATGTAGACATCTGAAAATAGTGTAAATAAAATAAATGTTAAGTCTAAAGCATAGAAACATTTTTTAAATACATCAATTAGAATTAGTAACCTGTCATAAGGTATACATTCATTCTAATCAGTCAACAATAATATTGAAAATGTAGTAGTTTTTGGCTTTCTGCTCAGCTCTGGGGATAAAGTTGGGTATTAAGACATACATGTTCTTTTATGGAGTTTGCAACCTAGTAGAGAAGTATGTTGAAATGAATGTTTTTTTAAAGTTTTATATCTATTTCCAGGATAATTTTCTTCACCCCCTTCCCAAAAAAGGCCCCCACACCCTTTAGCAGTCACTCCTCTTCCCCCAGCCCCTGACAACCACTTACCTACTTTCTGTCTCTACAGCATTCATAACTTGCCTATTAAAGGCATTTCATATAAACAGAATCATAAAATATATGGCCTTTTGTGACTGGCTTCTTTGACTTAGCATATGTTTTCAAGATTCATCCAGGTTGTAACATGTATCAGTACAGTAGTTTCCCCCTTATTCTTGAGGTATAAGACTCTAAGACCCCTTGCATATGCCCTAGAAACTGCAGATAGGACCGAACCCTGTATATACTGTTTATTCCTGTCTATACATAACTGTGATAAAGTTCAATTTATAAATTAGTTACAGTAAGAAATTAACTTTAACAATAAAATAGAATCATGGTAACAGTATACTATAGTAAAGTTAAATGAATGGTGTCTTTCTCAAAGTATCTCATTGTGCTATACTCACCTGCTTTTTAACTGTGGTTGACTGCAGGAAACTAACCAGGGAAAGGGAAAATGCAGGTAAGGGAGGACTACTGCAGTTCATTTTGTTTTATGGCCTAATAATATTCTGTTATATGGATATACCTTTTTTTAAAAAAAACTATTCATCAATTGATAGACATTTGGGTTGTCTGTCTCCTCTGGCTATCCTGAATAATGCTGCTATGAATATTTGTGTGTTAAATTTTTGTTTGGACACAGGTTTTCTAGTTTCTTGGGTGAAAATTCCTAGGAGTGGAATTGCTAGGTCATAAGGTAACTCTGTATTTAATTTTTTGAGGAACTGCCAAATTGTTTTTCACAGTAACTGAATTTTACATTCCCATCAGCAATGTATGAGGCTTCTAATCTTCATCACTTCTTGTTAACACTTGTTATTGCTCATCTTTTTGATTATATCCATCCTGGGGGGTATGAAGTGGTATCTCATTGTGTTTTGGTTTGCATTTTTGTAATGACTAAATGATGTTGAGTGTTTTTTCATGTGCTTATTGGCCATTTGTGTATCTTCTTTGGAGAAATGTCTATTCAAACCTGTTGTCTATTTTAAATTGTTTTTTACTGTTGTAAAAGTTTTTAAATATATTCTGAGTACAAGTCTCTTATCAGATCATTGATTTGCAAGTGTTTTCTCTCATTCTGTGTGGTATCTTTCCACTTTCTTTGTGGTGAAAGTTTTTAATTTTAATGAAGTCCAATTTATCTTTTTTTTTTGTTGTTGTTTGTGCTTTTGGTGTTATATGTAAGAAATAATTGCCTAATCCAAAGTCATGAAAATTTACACTTATTTTTTTCTTAAAGAGTTTTCTGGCTGAGTGCCGTGACTCATGCTTATAATCCCAGCACTTTGGAAGGCTGAGGCAGGAGGATTGTTTGAGCCCAGGAAGCTGAGGCTGCCTGCTTTGTTTTGGCACCACTCCACTCCAGCGTGGGCGACAGAGTGAGACCCTGTCTCAACAACAATAACAACAACAAAAAGATAGGAAAGAAAGATAAGAGTTTTCTGGTTTAAGCTGTTAACTTTGACTCTTTGAGCCATTATGAGTTAACTTTTATATATGATATGAAGTAGAAGAATCCAACGTTATTTGTTTTGCTGTTGGATATCCAGTTGTCCTAGCACCATCTGCTTAAAAGACTGTTTTTTTCTCATTGAGTTGCCTTGGCACCCTTGTCAAAGTCAGTTGACCATAAATGTACTGGTTTATTTCTGGGTTGTCAGTTGTATTCCACTAATCTACCTGTTTGTTCTTGTGTAACTACTCTACTGTCTTGATCACCATACCTTTTTAGGAAGTTTTGATATAGGGAGGTTCGAGTACTCCAACTTTTGTTGTACTTTTTCAAGTTCTTCTTTATTTTTTTGGATCCCTTATATTTCCATATGAATTTTGCAATTGACTTGTCAATTTTTGCTAAAAGACAGCTGGGATTTTGATGGTGTTTGTATTTTAGATCAATTTGAGGAGTGTTACTGTCTTAATGTCTTTCAATTCATGAACAGGAGTCTTTCCAATTATTTAAGTCTTCAATTTCTTTCGACAATGTGTTATTTATAGTTTATATGTCTTAAAATTATTTTCACTGTATTCCTAAGTATCTTATATTTTTCTGTGCTATTATAAATGGAATTATTTAATTCATTTTCAGATCGTTTATTGCTGGTGTATAGAAATACAATTTTTGTATATTGATATTGTGTCCTACAGCCATGCTGGACTCTCATTCATTATTTCTAGTAGCTTTTTTGTGGATTGCTTAGAATTTTTTAAATGTATACAGCAGGCCCTCATATCATTGTTTTGTTCAGTGTTGTTTCGTTACAATGTAGATGAGGAAAAAAAAGCAATTCCTGGCTGGGGCCACTGTGTGTATGGGATTTGTATGTTCTCCCCATGTCTGCACGGGGTTTTCTCTGGGTACTTTGTGGTTTCTTCCCATATTCTAAAGATGTACACATTAGGTTCATTGGTGTGTGTCAGTTGTCTCAGTATGAGTGTGGGGGTGTGTGTATGAGTGTGTCCTGTGATGGAATGTTGTCCTGTCCAGGGTTGGTTCCTGCCTTGCACCCTGAGCTGTCGGGATAGGCTCTGGCCACCTATGACCCAGAACTGGAATAAGCAGGTTGGAAAATGAATGAATGAATGAATGCAGATTATTGTAAAATAAAAACCCATAAGGTATACAATAATGATGCAAATGCACAACAATCAATGGTGCAGTGTGAAGGCACTGAGTGATCCTGCCATGTTTGCTGTTTTTGAACTGTGTGGTGGCGGTAGGAGGTGCTCCTACCGCAGTGTTTGCTTTGTAAACATTTGTTCCTTGGTTTAACCCACTACTGCTATAACCACCATCACTGATTCACCAAAAATTGTGTTTTAAAAAAATCTTCCTTAAATGTATGTATAGCTTACATTATTTCAATGTTTAATAGTAGCAGTGTTTTGAGTCTTTAGATTTTTTTTTTTTTTTTGAGACAGGGTCTTTCTCTCTTGTGCAGGCTGGAGTGCAGTGGTGTGATCTCAGCTTGCTGCAACCACTGCCTCCGGAGTTCAAGCGATTCTCCTGCCTCAGCCTCCCGAGTAGCTGGGATTACAGGCACCTGCCAACATGCCCGGCTAATTTTTGTATTTTTAGTAGAGACGGGGTTTCACCATGTTGACCAGGCTGGTCTCAAACTCCTGACCTCAGGTGATCCGCCTGCCTTGGCCTCCCAAAGTACAGGGGTTACAGGCGTGAGCCACTGCGCCCAACCTTTATTTAGAATATGATGATGTTTTTGTCACCAGAAATATGCCATAGAAACTGAAGTCTTGTTTATATAAATTAACCTATGGTAAATTGGTTTTGTTACATGTCATTTCACTTAAAGGCACAGTTTCCAGGAAGCTATCCTCAACATTTAAGTGAGGATTTACTGTATAAGATCATGTTATCTGCAAATAGAGTTTAGTCTCTTCCTTTCCAACATGGGTGCCTTGTATGTCTTTTTCTTGGCCAGTTGCACTGCATAGCACCCCCAGGACAATGTTGGACCAGAAGTGGCAAGAATGGATGTACTTGTCTTGTTCCTGGTCTTAGGGGGAAAGATGTTTACCATTTAGTTTGAGGTTAGCTGTGGGTTTTTTTAGATGATCTTTGTCAGTTTGATAATGTTCCCTTTTGTTCCTGATATGTTAAATGTTTTATCTTGAAAGGGTGTTGGAGTTAGTGAGATGCTTTTTCTGTGCGATGCTTTTTCTGCATCTATTGGGATGATCATGTGGTTTTTGTCCTTATCCTGTTAATATGGTATATTATGTTGATTGATTTTCGTATGTTGAACCAATCTTGTATTTCTGAGATAAAGGCCACTTGGCCATGGTGTATAATCTTTTTTATATGTTGCTCAATTCAGTTTGCTAGTGTTTTGTTGAGGATTATTGCGTCTGGATTCATAAGGGATGTTTATCTGTAGTTTTCCTTTCTTGTGATGTCTTTGTCTGATTTGGTATCAGGATTGAACAAACTTCTAAATTAACTAATGAATCTAAATTAATAATTCTCTTGTTGACCATTAGAAGCCAACAGTATTTGACTATATTTCTCAGAAGGGATTTTAGTAAAGTTCTATACCTCCCTCCTATTGAGAATCAATTATCTTGGATAAACAATCTTTCAACTTTTTTTATTAAAACCAATTTGAGGAAACTGTAAGGGACTAGAAATTTTGTTGGCAAATGTCAATTAAGTCAGCCATACTGTTTGCTAGCAACTAATATTTTTTCATTCTTGCAGCTTCACTAACAATCTCTTCAGCTTCTTTACAGGAAAAGATTGAAATTCTTCTGTACTTTGCACAGTGGGGTTGGTGGCAGTGTAGATTGCCTCTCAGATGTTCCTGTTTAGGATGTATTCATTTTATCTTATGTGTGACTATCAGTGCCTAGTTGTCTCATTTCTCTTGGCTGTTCTTCCCTTTTTTTCTTCTCCAGTGCTCTAAAGGGTCTGATGGCTCCACTAGAGCATTCCTAGTGCTTGTTTCAGTGTGTCTGTTGTGATACCTGCTTTGAGCTACTCTCATGCAGCTGCTTACATATTTTTGTGCAGTATGTGTGGGCTTACGCATGTAATTTTCAGAGCTTTTCCATTTATTGAAAAGACCTTGTTCCTAGGAACCATAAGACAAGAGGAAAGGAAGTGGTAGGTTAGGGTTTACTGTACTTTCTTAAAGTTAATTTTATTTAAGGTTGTGATCATTGAGTACTGCTGGGCCGTATACATGACTACTCTGGTATCATCAACTTTGGGGAAATTGACCTGATTCAACCCAGAACACCAGAATCATCAACTTAAATACTCTAGAATTTTAACTTGTCAGCTGGATCCAAATATTTATTAAGCTAACAGAGAGGGTGTTCTTTTTCCAATAGGAAAGCCTACTGTGAAAAATAACACTCGTAGATTCTTTAGTAGTACCGAATAGAAACAGAATGGTGTGGATTTTTTTTCTGATTATAGTAATGATTCATACTTGCCAATAGAGTGGGACCATTTCAGATGGCACAGAAAAGAATAAAGCAGCAAGTAAAACTCATTGATATTCCCGTTATGCAGAGAAAAACACTGCTTAGTGGTTATCCTTTCAGACTTTATATGTTTAATTTCTTAAGTGAGAATATACTGTGAGTCTTTTTGTAACATTCTGTTTTCATTTATCATTATGGACATTTTTCTGTGATAATGTAGATCTGTATCACTTTTTTAAATGGCTATGTAACACTTCTCTTGCATAAATATACCCTAATTTTATTTAATTAGATTCACATGGTTTTTGAAAGTCATTTTCAACAACTTAATTATAGTTCTCTACTGTGGGAAAGTACTTATCAAATATATTGGAGTAAAGCCCTTTTCTCCGTTTTTGGGTCTAACGGTAGGTGAAATATTCACATTAAAATTTGTCCCTTATTGATTAAACTATCTTGTTAATTTCACTTAGCCTTTGTTGGCCTTCATGATTCATCTTGCATCTTGTAATTATCTGCCTACGCTTTGCCCATTTGTTATGCACACACACGTATAACATTTTGAAGGACTTTAATCAGCTGAGCCTTCAATTTGGCATCATACAACGGAGAATATGAGTTTTATCTATAGGAATCCTGGGTTCAGATCCATGTTCTGCCACTTATTAATGATGTGATCTCGGTCCAGTCATGTAGGAGCTGGGTTTCACTCTTTCAAGCCTACCTTTCATTAGGTTTATTTGTTTGTTTGTTTAAGAGATGAGGGATCTCTGTATTTCCCAGTCTGGTCTTAAACTCCTGGCCTCCTACCTCGGCCTCCCACAGAGCTGGAATTACAGGCATAAGCCACTCTGCACAGTGGCTCATTAGGTTTTAATAATTGAAAGAGATAATGTTGTATAGGCTACTGCAGTGTTTGGCATAAGTTTATGTGCTCAGGAAATAAAGAAGGTGTGGAGATTGGAGAATGTAGATCAGCAGTCAAACATCTATCAGTCTTAAGAGTATCATTTCTCATACTTTTAAAAAGTTTCATACAGTTGCCATAATGATAGAGTTTATAATTGCTTGGAAAATTGTAGGAATATGAATTTGTTATATTCCTAAAGTTTTAATAATGTCCGGTACTTAAGATATTTCTAGGAAGGTTCAAATCAGAAGACTGGTGTGAATAAAAATATTTAAGCTTCCTTCTCCCCAAAAAAATATAGATCTAAAAAGGAAGGAAATATTTTTAAATTATACTGAGCACAGATAATGCCACAGTAGTACAACTTCATTGGTTTGGATCCACTGACAGGGAATTTGAATGCAGTACTAATGTATGTATCTTTGTACTGACTATAGATCATGTTAATTCCTTAAGGGAAAAGAGAGAAGATGAATGCCCTTTATGGACGATAAAACTGAAGGCCAGAGAGGTTGGAGTCCTATCCAAAATCACAAAATTGCTGAGCTGGTACATGCTAGGATGTGGGTCTCTTGAATCCCAGACCTGATATTTCCTTTTACCATATTCATTTAGGTAGAAATTACAGACTAATTATAAATCATATCTAGTCACTACACCTGTTTAGACAGTAACTCTGTTATATTAGGGAGGTTTGATTAGACATTTATGTTGTACAGTACAAACCTCTCAAATCTACAGTCATTGATTTCATGGCCAGGTTTTACTGAGTAGTTTTTAATGATAGTAAAAAATAGCGAGCACATCTGCATTTACTTTAACTTTTCACCAATAGTGATTTTGAAGGTTAATGTTTTTGAGCATTTTGAGAACCACTTTTATAAAGGAGCATTTGTTCATTTGGAAAATAGATTTGAGAGGCTGGGCACGGTGGCTCACACCTGTAATCCCAGCACTTTGAGAGGCTGAGGTGGGCGGATCATGAGGTCAGGAGATCGAGACCATTCTGGCTAACACGGTGAAACCCCGTCTCTACTAAAAATACAAAAAATTAGCCGGGTGTGGTGGCGGGCGCCTGTGGTCCCAGCTACTCGGGAGGCTGAGGCAGGAGAATGGCGTGAACCCGGGAGGTGGAGCTTGCAGTGAGCTGAGATCACGCCACTGCACTCCAGTCTGGGCGATAGTGCAAGACTGTCTCAAAAAAAAAAAAAAAGAAAGAAAGAAAAGAAAAATAGATTTGAGGTATACCTTACCTGCTTATTCCTTTGGGCTATTAGCTTTTACTTACCCTATAATAGTAAAAACTTAGATAAGGTTTAAAATCCTTTCCAATGTGGTTTATAAAGTAACATGTTTACAGTACGACACAACAGTATAGTTTATTGACTTTAATAATACGTTTGAAATTTTCTTCTTTATATATTTACTATTTAGATAATGTGATTGTGGTGATAATAATAATAACAAATAGCCCTGACATTTATTAAGAATTTATTATATGCTATGTACTCTATTAAGTGCTTTACATTAATTATCTTACTAATGAAAAATCTAGTGAATCACATCTCGAGATCATTCCTATTTTTTGACAAATCATTAGCTGTATATATTTATGGGGTACAATGTGTTTTGACAGGTATACAATGTGGTGTGATTAAATCAAGCTAATTAAATTACCACCTTGTTACCTATTATTTTTGTGGTGAGACATGAAATTTACTCTTCAGTTATTTTGAAATATATAGTCTGCTGTTATTGACTGTTGTCACCCTGGGGTGCAGTAAATCTCAACTTTTTTCTCCATTCTATCTAGAAACTTTATGCCTTTTGTTCATTCCTATTTTAATGTACGTTTTATAGATGAAGAAACTGAAATATAGAGGACTTTAGTGACTTACCTGAGGTCACATAGCTTGTAAGTTATGCAGTCATTTTTTTTTAGTCTCTGTGACCCAACTATAGAACCTAAGTTTTTTGTTTGTGTGTATTAAACCACTGCTGTAGGGCACAAAGGGAGCCTCACAGGAAAGAGTGATCTTACCAAGGGCTGTCTTTATCATCACTTCCCCGTTCTCTCACTGTACCCTCCTAATAATAAAAAAAAGGCATTAATTGTTAGAACCACTGCTAGCAGAAAGGTGCTTACAGTTAGACCTGTACCTTTAGGTTTTCTAGATGCCATTCATTCTTCAAGACCCAGCTTAATTTCCATTTACAATATTTCACAGTCTTTTAACATTTCTTCCAGTTTTTCCCTTTTCTGAGTTCTCATAACAGTGCAGTATTTATTTTATACCTTCATTGACTTGCTTTTACATGTTTTATCTTTCCTAGAATTGTAATGGTGGACAGGACCTTCAAGAATCAGAATGAGTTTTCTCATTCTGCTAGGTTGAGTTACTTGAACAGTATCACTTCATTAAGTGTTTGCTGATTGCCAGAAACCTATTAGCATTGCTCCTATCTCCTTATTCAGTATGACATTATTCGTAATGTCTTTTTGACAACCTATAGATAGACCATTTCAAGTTCTTGTCAGTCGTCAGTTGTGCTAGTACAATAGTAGAAACTAGTGGGATAGCACTGAGCTCATTTAGATGTTTTAGGCAGGGCTGTACCAAACAAGTTGGGGAATATTTGAATAAATAGTTGAAATCAGAGTTTGAAAACAAAGCTCGAAATCATATATAGAATGTTAAATTAATAGCATTCAAGCCATTTAGGTGACTGAAATAAGTGTTTGAATCCCTGCTATGTACTGGACACAGTGTTGGGCATTTAAAATATCCTAAACAGTACTCATGATATACTAGCAGCAATTAAGGACTTTGTACTAATATCCAACATTGTGCAGTTCACATACATAGTTTTCCCCACAGAAGTACCCTTAAGAGCAAAGGAAAGTTACGTACACCTTAGGGGACCTGGGGATCAAAACCAAAGCAGCCCTAAAACTGTGATTTTTCTTCGATGTCACCTCTTCTTGCAAAGAGTATATCCATATTTATTTTACTATTAAATTTTTTTTCTCCCAATTGTTCACAGTTCAGAGAGATTAATTACATCAGTCTATGAATTCAGGATCACTTTGGCACACTTCAGGGTTCTCCTTGGATTGAGCATTACCCGATTTTGAGACATCAGGCTATGCTTCCTTGATCCCCTCAGTGGCCCTGTGGCCATGTCCAAGAGCAGACATGCTAAGTTGGGCTTTGTCTGACTCATTACTATTAATAAACATTATGTAACAGTGTAGCACATTTACTTTTCTTTTTTCTTTGACCCCAAAATTTTTACAGCATTATATTTATCAACTCTTAGAAGGAAGTAGCTTTTCAGGTAATCTAAAGGCTGTTTTGTCTTTTGCTTTGTAGAAATTTTTCTTTTAATGATACCCAGGTTAAGTTACAATTTTGTTTCTCAAAGAGAGATCTTAAGAGCAGAGTTGTTGCACAAAAAAATCAAATAAAAACCGAGGTGAGTGGATCACGAGGTCGGGAGATGGACACCATCCTGGCTAACACGGTGAAACCCTGTCTCTACTAAAAATACAAAAAATTAGCCGGGCATGGTGGCGGGCGCCTGTAGTCCCAGCTACTTGGGAGGCTGAGGCAGGAGAATGGCGTGAACCCAAGAGGCGGAGCTTACAGTGAGCCGAGATCGTGCCACTGCACTCCAGACTGGGCGACAGAGGGGGACTTCGTCTGAAAAAAACAAAACGAAACAAAAAGAGCAGAGTTGTAAAGCTCATTCATATGTGTAGTTTTTCTATCTCAGTCTTTTTTGATTTATTTTCTGCATATATTTTGGTGTCACTGAAGTATCTCATTTTAGTGTGTTAATATTTTTTGTTATTGGAATTTATTTATTGAATTATTTGATTATATAGCATGCATTGTATGAGATGAAAAACCCCAAGATGATTTATTTTTTCTTTTTCTTTCTTTTTTTTTTTTTTGAGACGGAGTCCTGCTCTGTCGCCCAGTCTGGAGTGCAGTGGTGCAGTCTCGGCTCACTGCAACCTCTGCCTCCCGGATTCAAGCGATTCTGCTGCCTCAAGCCTCCCGAGTAGCTGGGATTACAGGCATGTGCCACCATGCCCCACTAAATTTTGTATTTTTAGTAGAGATGGGGTTTCGCCATGTTGTCCAGGCTGGTCTGGAATCCCTGACCTCAGGTGATCCACCTGCCTCAGCCTCCCACAGTGCTGGGTTTACCGGCATGAACCGCCGCGCCCAGCCCCCAAGATTATTTTAAGTAACTCCTTGTTTTGGATTAGAAGTCTTCTAGGCTTTGGAGACATTTAATCATTGTGTATGGCTAGAATGATTTGGTTATGCAGAAGTAAATAACATTTCATGGAGAGGTGTTATATGATATACAACTAAGAGTGTGTTTAAAATGTGGGTTTTAAAGTTAATGTTTCTTTAACTTAGTGTTTCTTTAACTTTTTAGGTTTGGTTTTACTGTATGTAGTAGTCTTTTTATTTTCATAGATGGAACAAATCCAAATTGATAAAATAATGTTCTAATTTCAGATTTCTTTTTCAATTTTTAGTTGTTGACCTCCTCTACTGGAGAGACATTAAGAAGACTGGAGTGGTGTTTGGTGCCAGCCTATTCCTGCTGCTTTCATTGACAGTATTCAGCATTGTGAGTGTAACAGCCTACATTGCCTTGGCCCTGCTCTCTGTGACCATCAGCTTTAGGATATACAGGGGTGTGATCCAAGCTATCCAGAAATCAGATGAAGGCCACCCATTCAGGTGAGATGTCTGGAAAACAAGGCATGCATTGGCAATAGTGTAAACAGGATTAGCATTAAGACTTCATCTACTGTCTATAGAGTTACAAGCATGCACTTTTTTCTTAAAGATAATTGCAGATATTTGCTTAAGCTATACCAAAAACATCTGCTTTCGAGATTTTCAAAAAGTCGTTTCAAAGGCTCATGATGGAGGAGACTGTTTACGTATCATTAAACTAACTCTGCTACTTGTTAGGAATATTTATTAGAGTTAGGCATTGGTTATCTTACTTTAATGAGTGTTGTGTCTTTTTAACATGGGTAGGTTTGGTGAGGGTTATATATTCTTTATTGTTTACTTTTTATGCTGTCTGATAACATCCTTTCTGATATTTCATATCTTTCTAGTAGTATGCTGATATTTTTCTATTATGCTTTTCTTTATGTATTTTCTTTATCTAGTTTCTTAAGGCATTACTTTTTGATTATTTTTTGGAGAGCTTTATTTCAGCATCTCCTTGTCTCTCAACTATCATCTTCTACCCTTATTTTCACAAGTGTACTATGGCATTATATAGTTGCTATTGAGACACACCTCAGCTTGAGTCTGCCCTCACCTCATACTCTGCATGTGTTTCCTCCTCTTTTTTAATTGACATATAATTCATATACCATAAAACTCATTTATTTTTAGTATATTCACAGAATTCTACAACCATCACTGTTTTCATCACACAAAAAGAAACTTCCTACTTATTAACAGTTCAACTCCCCAACCAACGCCCAACAACCACTGGTTCACCACGTTTTTAAATGAATTTTTTTCCTCAAACTTGTTAATTTCTGTCTGTAACACCACTACCATGCTAGTTTTCAGGCTCCTGTTTTGATGTTATGTTTGTTTTCATCTCATGTAAAGAAAATCACTAAATATTGTTAAGAAAATCACAAAATTTTGTTCTTTTCCACTGCTTCCTCAGTCTACCAGGAGCCTCTAAAGCAAAGCCATGGCCAAATTCAGTCTGCTGCCTGCTTTTTTTTTTTTTTTTTTTTTTTTCTGAGACGGAGTCTCGCTCTGTTGCCCAGGCTGGAGTGCAGTGGCCGGATCTCAGCTCACTGCAAGCTCTGCCTCCCGGGTTTACGCCATTCTCCTGCCTCAGCCTCCCGAGTAGCTGGGACTACAGGCGCCCGCCACCTCGCCCGGCTAGTTTTTTGTATTTTTAGTAGAGACGGGGTTTCACCATGTTAGCCAGGATGGTCTCGATCTCCTGACCTTGTGATCCGCCCGTCTCGGCCTCCCAAAGTGCTGGGATTACAGGCTTGAGCCACCGCGCCCGGCCTGCTGCCTGCTTTTGTAAATAAAGTTTGTTGGAACACAGCCATGCTCATTCATTCAGCTGGTTTCATACTGTAATAGCAGAATTCAGTAGTTGTAACAGAGACCATATGAACATGAAAGCCTAAAATGCTTAACTATCTGGCCCTTTACAGAAAAAGTTTGCTGACCCCTAATTGGACTCCATTTGTTACCAGATTGACTTCTAGTTACCTTGGATTACTGCCGTTCTTACAGATGATGTCAGATTAATTTTTCTAGAAGTACCACTTTTTTTCTAAAGAGAAAAAAAAAAAGAAAAGGCAGGGGCCCTCTATAGACTGTAGGATGAAGTCCAGATGTCTTTGTCTTGTCTCTCGTTTATTCCTTCTAGAGTTTTGTACCCATGTTCATGCTGCCTTCCTTAGCTCCCTAGATCCCTCAGTCATATTTTTTATTTGGTTCTGAGTTTGATTCAAGACCCAGCTCTTTGGAGGATTTCCTAACCCTGACCCCAAATAATCTGAGAATTCAGTTCCTACTGCATTAAGTATGCCTTTGAAATGTTAATTGTTTTGCATAAGGAGATCATTTTTCTTCAAATAGATTGCAGTCATTTAAAAACGATTTCTAACTTGTTAGCTTGAAAGTAGGGGAAACAAAGAAAAAAACTATTTCTGGCAAGGTAAATACCTGTTTGGGCATATGAGTATGTACCTACCTACAACATGATCCAGTTGATATTAATGGGGAACTTAAATGGATTTACATACTTTGAAAGAGGAGACCTACTAAATTATTTTGCTTATTGTAAAGACTGGTGATCTTTCTCTGGCTTTCTCTTTTTGATGAAGTAATGACGTTATACAAGTTTGGGGGAGAGACCAACATTTATTGACTAGCTCTTATATGTCTAACCTTTTATGTACATATTATTAATAAGTTTAAGTTTATGATAATTCTATGAAATAGGTGGTATCACTCCATTTTACAGGGTGGCAGAGAAAAACTTGGAATTCAGTAACTTGAAATTGTAGTTTCAAAATGGCAGAGCCAGCCAGACGTGTTGGCTCATGCCTGTAATACTAGTGCTTTGGGATCCTAAGGCAGGAGGATTGTTTGAAGCCAGGAGTTTGAGACCACCCTGAACAACATAGTGAGACCACCATCTCTACAAAAAATTAAAAATTAGCTAGGTGTGGTGATGCATGCCAGTAGTCCCAGGTATTCAGGCAGCTTAGCTGAGAAAATTGCTAGAACCCAGGAGTTGAAGGCTGCAGTGAGCTGTGATCATGGCACTGTACTCCAGCTTAGGCAATAGAACGAGACTCTTTCTCAAAAAAAAAAAGGATGAGTCATATTGTTATCAAGCCACAAATGATAAAGAAGTATGATCTTTAATTAGTTATGCTGAAATATGTAAAAATATTGTCAAGCCAAAACTTCTAAATTTTCTACAGTTCCAATTTTACACATCGATTTTTGAGGTTTTTGGAAAATATTAGTGATTTATTTCCTTCTTAGAAACACTTTATTCATTTTTTAAACTTTCTTCAAAGAGATGAGTCTCACTTTATTGCCCAGGCTAGTCTCGAACTCCTGGGCTCAAGCAATCCTCCTGCCTCAGTGTCCCAAGTAGCTGGAACTACAGGCATGCACCACCGTGCCTGGCTAGAAACACTTTTATTCTTAAAGTCCTTTTATAGTCATTATAAAGTAAATTCAGCCAACTACCAGTTTAAGCTTGTTGGACAGTTTTTCCTAGTTCCCCTTAATCACACTAGTAAAGGTGATATTATGTGGTTTGTATCTAATATCTGTGGTTACTGAAAGAGTGATGAACAGTGCTGGCCTTGTATTAATATCACATAAATGTCAGTTGAATTAATGTAAATATCTACCGGATGTCATTGATGGGGAGTGCTGTCTTTGTGCTTTCTGGTTAGGCATCTTGTCTTTAGCAAGAACCAGCAACAGTGGTACAAAGAAGCAGAATTCCAACCAGGGTTATATCAGCCACTTTCTTGTATTTCTCAAATTTGGGTAAACAAGTAATTGTTGATTTAAATATCAGTGTGAATCTTTGAGTATTTTTCACTTGATATTAATAATTCGGTTTTTTGTTAATAATTGTCTAACAGTGTATTAGACCATGTATTAGTAAAGATACATTCCTGGTCCATAACAGTTGTATATTTCGAGTAGGAAAAATATACAAGTATACGTGTGTCTATATTTCAGCGCTGAATCCAGTAAATACTATAAGACTAACACAAAAGAAAGCATTGTTAGAATTATACAGGAGTGAGAGATAACATGAGGGTTTTATGAAAGAGATTGTCAGATGAGGCCCCAGGGATGAGTGAGATTTGAGATTGGGCTAACTGGCTAAATAAGGTATCACCAGAGGTAAGAGAGCATTGCGGATTGGGAAAACCATATGATTAATAAAGGCTACGTTAAGGTTAAAAAATATTTAGTGAATGACTCATTTCTGACTGCAACATAAAGAGTAGTTGGAAGTAAGGTTGGAAAGATTCAGGAGGATGTCCCTGGTTGAAAAGTTGGAGTCATAGAATCACAGAATGTTCGAGCCTGAAGGAACTGAGGAAAGTCTCTCAAATTTACAGAGTTGGAGCACTTACCCAGAGAAGTTAAATGCCTTTTGCAATGTTGTATAGGTAGGTAGTGGCAGGTCTTCTAACTCCTGCCTGAGTTCAGCCTAGACAGCACTATCTAGGATAGCTCACGTAAGGTTAATCTGGCATTGACTGACAGATTGGATTTGGATGCAGGCAGATCAAAGATTTGTTTGGAGAGCGATAGAATATTCCAGCTCATAAATAGTAAGCACTTAAAATAGAGTGATGGCACTGTGAATAAAAACCAGAAAACATATTTGGGGTATGTTGCAGAGGTAAAACTATGGGACAAGGAGTTGTCTAAGATGTTATTTCCAGTGTATGAAACTGGCGTCCTTAGACATGGGGAGGTTATGAGGACTACTTCCAGCAGATACGAGAGAAGACTCAGCACTTCTGAGTTGGTTGTACTTTGCCAAGATAAAATGGCGTCTTTGAAACAATAATGAAACTGTTCCTTACATTCCTGTGGACTTGGCTTTTTCCCCAGTATAGTATTTTTATGTATTTATTTATTACCAATACAATATTTTTAAATTTCACAATTTTAGCCATCTCAGAATGGATTAAAGCATCTAGATGATGTAACTCTTAGGTTTTGCTAGGATTGCCATGTGCTTTTGGCGGCCACTTTACAATCTTGTTCTTAACACATTGAGCAATTTCCCCTAGAGGTTAGTCTTAGAGAGTTTAGGATTTGGAAATGAAAAAGATCTTTGTTAGGAAAACTTGATGAGACAACATAGTGTCAACTTTAAGGAAAAAAAAAAACCCATAGTCATAACTACCATTTATTGAGTGCATCCTTGTGCCCAGTTACATTAGGCACTTTTCTCATTGAATTCTCGTGATAATCTCCACTTTATAAATGAGGAAACTAAGTTTAGAGGGAAGAATAACTTTGCAAAATTACCTAGCCAGGTAAGTGGCAGAGCATCAGATTCAAGCCTAGATCAGTCTGGCTTCAAAGTGTATGCTTTTTCTGTGCTAGTCAGCAGACAGTGCATATCAAGGAAATACCCCCTTACTGCTGAGTTTTTATATTGCCCTTAATTTGGAAACAGTTGGCTTTCATAGTAGAATATTTTCTTAATTTCTTACAGATGTATAATTTCTGATTGGCATTTTGGGGAAAATTACTTCAATTAGTGACAATTACGATGTGTTTTGTTTTCTAGGGCATATCTGGAATCTGAAGTTGCTATATCTGAGGAGTTGGTTCAGAAGTACAGTAATTCTGCTCTTGGTCATGTGAACTGCACGATAAAGGAACTCAGGCGCCTCTTCTTAGTTGATGATTTAGTTGATTCTCTGAAGGTAAGTTTATTTTGCCTTTCATTTTTGATATACTCAGAACTTAGTATCAAAAGAGTTGAGTGTAAAATTGTATTTTCTATATTCAAGTAAATGATAAAAATTAAATCACATGGCTAGAAACTTGTGTTTTAAAATTCAGAATCCAATCAGATAAGGATGAATAAGTGCTATTCCTTTTTTTTTTTTTTTTTTTTTTTTTTTTGGTAATACTTAATACAGAGAGTCCTGTATTCCTTTTTAAAGGAGAATAAGTTATAAATCATACTTTTGGGCTGGGCGCGGTGGCTCACGCCTGTAATCCTAGCACTTTGGGAGACCAAGGCGGGCAGATCACCTGAGGTCAGGAGTTCGAGACCAGCCTGACCAACATGGAGAAACCCCGTCTCTACTAAAAATACAAAATTAGCTGGGCGTGGTGGCGCATGCCTGTAATCCCAGCTACTCGGGAAGCTGAGGCAGGAGAATCTCTTGAACCCGGGAGGCAGAGGTTTTGGTGAGTTGAGATCGCACCATTGCATTCCAGCCTGGGCAACAAGAGCAAAATTCTGTCTCAAAAATTTTTTGTTTTTTTATATATATATATAAAATCATACTTTTGGAAATCATGAAGATTAAAAGGAAGAGAAAATTAAAGGGAATTTTGACTATAAGCATAAAGATCGTCTAATGCCAGTTTTAATACCAGATGTGATTTATTCATTCTGATTTTGTTTTACAGTCCAGCACTTAGTTTCTTATCTTATATGTGATTCATACATACATGAAAGCTATTTCATATCTTGGACTCTTTCTTATTCTAGATAAGATTTAATATTCTGAAACACCTCAACTGATCTTCAATTGGTCATCATTGGAAGTTTTTCTTTAGTTTGGGATCTTGCTACATAAGCAGCTGTTAAGAGTCTCACCTTGCAGATAAACTCTCCCAAAGTTCTGACTGACGAAACAGGCACTAAACCAGAGTTGTGTAATTTAATTAAGCCTGAAGCACTGGACCTGCAGTGCTTTTCTTTTTCATAGAACTTGGCATTTGTGTTTTATATGCTGTTGCCTGTGACTCTGCAGAAAACAGGCAGACTTGTTTCCAATCGAAGCCTGGACAGAAATGTAGTGGTGGTAATTCTCATAATTTTTCATTTTTCATTTCCAAGAGAAATGTTCTAGTTTATATTTATCACACATGCCAAGGATATAGTAGCAGTAAGGGGGTGACTGGGCCTTTAGACTCAAAAAAACAATTTCTGAACTGGTCAGAATAGGTGTAAGTGCTTAAAGTGCTTTTATTAAAAAAAAAATTTTTAGCCTTTATAACCTGGTAGTTGATACATTATTTTCAGTTGTTTGCGTCTCTGGGATTACAGGCATGAGCCATCGTGCCCAGCCGCATCTCTTATTTATGACTTGGAACTTAAGTTACTTCCTAATAACATCAAGGGTAAATAATGTAGTTTCCTTTTATTACTTATCTCTTTCATATAGAGTGGTTGCATTTAGTGACTGAATCTGGAGTGGTGTTTTAAAATGATCTGATGTCAGTCTGTAAATAAAGAGATTATGGTTATGTTGTTTGGCGTGTTTCATTAGTTTCAAAAGAGATAAAGTAAAAATATTTTGGAGCAAATGAAATAGAACCTTGTACATACAGCCTAGAGGAAGCCAGTAGGTCCTATTCATGTGTTATTACCTTCTGTATGTAGCTGACTTTTAGGGTAGAACATGTGTGAAAAGTGATTGAGAAGGAGGTACTGATGCCGTTTAAGATGGATGGTTTGTGGATAGGAATTGACTGAGAAGAAACACTGTCTATAGGTAGTAATTCAGAGCTTCAAACAGCAAAGGACCATCTCTGAATTTAAGTCAAAGATTGGTGGGGGAGAGAGGTGACTTCAAAGAAAAGCCTGGTGAGCTTAGGAGAGGAGAGATGGTTGTGGTTTTTATGGATTCAATAAACATGGCAACAGAGATACACCAAAAGTCATCCTCCATGTTTGCACAGTATAGCAGTGAAGGCAGCTATATGTCTACAATTTAACATTTTTCTTGAGAGAAATGTCATTCTTGAATAAATCTATTTTTTTAAATTGATGTGTGAATGATGCATTATGCTCTAGTTTTCTGAGTTTGAGTATAAAGTTTCCACTTGTCTTTAATCAAAAGAAAACTTATTCTTTCAGAGAAAATTTTCATCCATACAAAGTCCAATGTGTAGATACTTATGTAGGTATAGAAATATTTGTCAAAGGCAAGAGGAGAGAAAATATGTTAGGGGCTGATGAGATCTTAAGAAACGTTTTAAATCTCTGTTTTGCACAGGTATTTGAGAATCGAATATGAGGACTTTTTAAAATAAGTTTTCAGAAATAATTTCTTTGTTAAATCTTAGCTTTTAATTTCTTTCGAAAACTACATTTTTTTATAAAAGCAATTATGTTATTCATGAGGAAGCTAGCATAAATGAGAGAAATCAAACTTGATAAGTTTTCGCGTTGAGTGACTGCTAATTTGAAAGTAACAGAAAGTGACACATGATGAGATAGATTTCCTTCCTGGAACGCTTGTTGTTTCTTAACAACTTGTTGAAAAAAAGGACTTTGATTAAAATTTAATTTCTCCTTAAGGATTAGCAATACTTTTAAAAAGAAAAGCGAAGAAAAACATACTTGATTGGTTTCCCTGTGTTGTGTTTTTGGCAAGCCCAGAGCTCAAGGAAAACGGCGTGGTGACTTCCCCAGATTGCAGTTCATTTAGGACTGCAAATAAATAACAGTTGCTTCATCATGTTAGCACTTAAAGTGAACCTGGCATTTAGATCTCAAATTCTAGAGGCAAATGAGTAAGGCAGGGAATGTGTCCTTTTCTCCTCATGAAAGGTGATGGGTATGAAGCCCTTGGTGATTCTGGTACACACTCTGATCATGTACATGAAAGGTCTTCCTTGATAACCCTTGTGATTTTGCCACACAAGAATTTAGCTAAACCCTTTCTTAATGTCGTTGTATATGAGTAGTACAGATTCCATCTGTTTGTTTCCATTGAATATGAGGGTACTACAGAAATACTGAATACTTCCTTAAAACAGCTTTTATTGACAAAGGAAGCTGATAAAAAAAACATAACTTCGCCTTTTTATAAAAATGCTTGATAGGGATTACCTTTCTAGAGAGACTTCTGTGTATGGCCACACTTATCCCCCCCCAGTTTTTGTTTATATAGAGAGCATTTTAAAAAGAAAAAGGTTTTCCTGGCCATGCACGGTAGCTCATGCCTGTAATCCCAGTACTTTGGGAGGCCAAGGCAGAAGGATTGCTTGAGGCCAGGAATTTGACACCAGCCTGGGCAACATTGTAAGACTCTGTTCTATAAAAAGATACTAGAAAATCAGCCAGCCATGGCAGCGCATGCCTGTAGTCCCCGCTACTTGGGAGGCTGAGGCAAGAGGATCTCCTGAGTGAGCCCAGGAGGTGGAGAATGTAGTGAGCCATGATCATACCACTGCATTCCAGCCAGGGTGACAGAGTGAGACCCTGTCTCCTTAAAAAAAAAAAAAAAATTATTAAAATCTTAATCTTAAGTTCCTTAATAGTGGACTGTATTACTTTTTGACTTTCAGCCACAAAAACTGGTAGGGAAAGTTATATTCTCTAGCCCTAAAGCAAGCAAAAAATGTGTTTTTCCAATTCCCATTCTTTTTTTACTTTTTCAGCATAAGGAAAAATGTATTTACCTTGTTTAAAAGGATTTATTTTAATGCCTTATAGTCAGATTTTAAATTTGTGGGAAGTTTGCTAATAGCCCCAGTCTCTCCAGTTTAGATGAATGTTTTATTTAAATAACAATGAGTTTAAAAAACTTTATAGGAAGCAACTTTTTATTGGAATTACATTGATTTTATATGATTCATAGCTAGGAAAATGGAAACCATCTTAATTTCAGGAAAATGTAGAAATTCTCATTTCTAAATTTTTGTCATTTAGAAAAGATAATTTTATCAAGCTGTGTTTACAAAATAGTTTTTAAACAACAATTTGAAAGAAGTATCTCTATAACTCATTGTCTTCATAATGCAAGATCTGTTGTGTGCCCTCAAATTTATATCTACATTTTTAGATTATGGGTCACAATTATCACTAGGTCTTTTTTTTTTTTTTTTTTTTTGTAGATGGAGTCTCACTTTGTCACCTAGGCTGGAGGGCTGTGGTGCGATCTTGGCTCACTGCAGCCTTTGCCTCCCGGGTTCAAGTGATTCTCCTGCTTCAGCCTCCCAAGTAGCTGGGACTACAGGCATCCACCATCACGCCCAACTAATTTTTGTATTTTTAGTAGAGATGGGGTTTTGCCAAGTTAGCCAGGCTGGTCTCAAACTCCTGACCTCGGGTGATCCGCCTGCCTTGGCCTCCCAAAGTGCTGGGATTATAGGTGTGAACCACCATGCCCAGCCTACAACTATGACTATTTCTATTTGAAACCATCTTCCTCAGAAATTGAAATTTTAGAGCCACTCTTGCTAGCATGTGAAACCTTTTCCTTGCTTATTGCCTTTTGGAAGGGGCAGTGAAGGAGGAGCCTGGCCTTTCAAAATGGGATCAAAGAAATAACCAAACTCCAGGGCTCATTTGTCCTTTTGTAAACGCCAGTGTGAAATGATGGGCATCCGTGTGCCTGGTCCAAGTTTTCTGGTGGTTGACTTCGGTGAATAAAATAAGACATGTTCTGCAGAGTTCTCCTTTTAAATTCTTGTGTAATGTTCCATTTGTTTTGCTCCTTTGCAATTAACTACAAACTTCTAAGTCCTAGAAAAGATTTCAAGTGTTTATAGAGTGAGCAGCGACCAGTTTTCTAGTCAAATAGTATGGCAGAAATCACTGTTTTAAACATCTGTGGCATGAAACCGTAAATCCTCCCTAGCCCCACTTCCCACCCCCAAAAATGAAAGAAAAGCATATGACAGTGCCTACTGGGCTCAGCTTTTGGGCTAATTGAATATGCCTCTGAGTCGTCTTAGCGGGTTCCTGTCTTTTGAAACCTCAAATCCCAAAAAGCTGTCTAATAATTTTACTTTTGAAGGGACTAAGACCAGGTATTTTCAGCAGAGGGTCTTACTTTCCTGTAATTGAGGCAACTATAATGCTCCAGAATACAGTCTTAAATCTGAAAGTGAGGGGAAGCAAAAAAAAAAAACGGCCTGAGCTCCAGAAATAGCTGACCCAAAAGAACACAAAATCTAGCTCTCACGCTCATAGATAGGCAGCTGTTAACATTCACATTTTGACAGCTTCCTTTCAGGTTCCTTGAGCTCTCAGAAAAATTAGAAGGAAATGGGCTGGGGATGTAGAGACAGTCCAGACAATATCAACTAATGAATGAATCTGAAGGAGACAGAAGGGCAAGTAGAGTTTAGAGTTTGAGAATGCAGAAAAGTTTTGAAATGGTCAGAACTGCCGGAGTAATTTCCGAGATCTTAGTAAGCACTCTCCCACCATTTGCCTTAAAGATGTCCCCTTTCCCCAAATTGAAACATCAGAAATCTGCAGAGCTGTTTCATCAGGTGTGTGATACACGTGAATTTAATTCTCTTATTGCCCGGGAAGAAAGATAAACCAGACATGGCCCTTACCCCTTTTCAGTAAGTATTTGTTAGATCTTCATTACATTTTGGGCCTCCTTCCTCCAGTCTCCTTACTGTGCAAAAGAGGGATAAACTTTGACCTCTTCAGTTAATAAGTATTGGCTATAATGTTGCAAAGTATTTGCCATGGAAGCTTATAGAATTTGTAAGTCCAAAATGAGAGCAGCCTGTTTGCTTCTTTAAAGTGGTGTTTATTGACCTTCTTCCTGCCGTGTTACAAATCCATCATTTGTGGTGGATTCCCATTAATAATGGTTACTCTCTAGGTTAGTTCTCGCTGCCACCCATTTCTCTCCTGATGGTGTGTCCCTGGATACACTTACCCGCTATTTTTGTTTTGGGCCCCCGAAGTTTCCATTTTCTCAACATAGCTGCAACATTTAAAAATTAAGTGATAGCACACAAAAGTGTCCATTTCTGGCAACACTGGCCTGGAGTATTTACATGGTGACAGCATATGGAGCAGGGCTGTTGTAAGTACCCCTTTGAGAGGAAGAATGCATATCACTGTGTGCCTCACTTCTCTCCCAGCCCCTCACATACATGTGTGTCACCTGTCTGGCCCTAAGGACATTTGAGACCTCCCTCTGTTCTTCTCTTTGCCTCGGAACAGCCTGGCTTTTAGGAAGTGTTCTCAAAGAGGCAAGTGACATGCGAGCCCCTTCAGTGGCTCAGGTGTGAAGTCTTGGGCTTCTCTCCTGTGGACTTGGAGTGAAGCCTTGTCAGTGACTGTAATGACCAAATGAGGACTTACTTTAGTTTGTGTTTGTTACTATCTTCTGTCATGTTAAGGGCATCTTTGTTGCTAAAGCAATTTCTTCTAAAATGTGGAAGGTCAACACTTTTCCCTTTACACTTGTGGACAGTGATGGATAAAAATAACTCCCTTGCTCTATAGTAAACTTGCTCAAGTGCAAAAGTTATATTTAGCTTCAGCAATAGGAGTCTGTAAAACTGTGTGAGAGAAAAGCCTTACTAACTGAAGTCATCCTTCAAACCTTTCTACCAGGGGTTCCAATAGCAATTGCTAAGAATAGGACAGCTTAAATTTTTTTTTTCAATTGATAGATACTAAGAATGCCTGATATTTACTGACTTGAACATTAGTTAAATTCAGTTAGGGTGACCAGAGTGTTGCTATTTGTAGAACTGTTGCTTTGTAGAGTCATCCAATGTGTCTTCCTAAGCTGTAACAAGTATGCTTACTAATGTTTGACTCCTTAATGCTCAGTAAGCATTCAGTCAGAGTTCGTTTAATACATGGAGAAAGATAAGCTTTAGATCAAGGGTTAGCAAACCACTGCTTATTTGGGCCATGGCCTGTTTTTGTATAGTGTGGGAGCTAAGAGTGGGTGGTGTACATTTTTAAAGGGTTATAAGATAACAACAAAGTATAATATGAGATACAAACCCTATGTGGCCCATAAAACCTGAAATTTTACTGTAGCTCTTCACAGAGAAAGTTTACTGATCCCTGCTTTAGATAATGGGGGTGCTCTACTACTCCCCTTTTCATTTATACTGTTATATAAGACTAAATAATCACTGTAGATGGTGGCATCATGTTGTTTACCTACGAAATAGGTGAGAGTGATTGCCAGACATATACATGAAGGCCTTGAATTAGAAAGCAAAGGAACTGATGATGACCAATGTTTAACAAAATTCAGACTAACTTTGTGCCTGATCCTTCAAAGGCTGGAGGTGGTATTTTTGGTACCTGAAACATAATTTCCCAGATAAGTACTCTTTGCCCAATTATTGCTTATCAGCTGTCTGAGATATTAATGTGTGAATTATTCAGCTTATATATCTTCAAGCACTCAACTAGTTAGTACTTTGAAATCAATTTTAATAGACAATTATCATACTACCGTTCTAGTCTTCCCATTTAAAAGCTAAATGCTGTTAGTGCTGGAGGGGTAAGATGTACCCTTGGTATATTTTCTGATCTCAGCAGAATCAACTACTTGGTAGTGTAGTCCAGAGAAAATGGGTCAAATCTATTATTTTAGGATTCTGAAATTCATAATTGAGACTGGTGACTTAAAAGTGAGCTGTTCATGGTACTTTACCCAGTCTTCAAGTTGTATGCCTCTGTAGGTTGGCATTTAGATGGGATGCTTTGGAAAGCGTAATTAAGAAACTTTACTTGAATTTTGTTTATAATGGGTTGTTATTTTCTTATAGTTTGCAGTGTTGATGTGGGTATTTACCTATGTTGGTGCCTTGTTTAATGGTCTGACGCTACTGATTTTGGGTAAGTCTACAAAGCCATTGGGATGAAAAATTGCGGGAAAAAAGATTGTGTGCCAGGAGAGCTTAGACATTTTAGTGGGGAATATTCTCACTGTATGAAAAGTAGAGGATGAAAGTTTGGGCCGGGCGCGGTAGCTCACGCCTGTAATCCCAGCACTTTGGGAGGCCGAGGTGGGCGAATCACCCGAGGCCAGGAGTTTGAGACCAGCCTGGCTAACATGGTGAAACCCCATTTCTACTAAAATTACAAAAAAATTAGCCGGGCGTGGTGGCGTGCGCCTGTAATCCCAGCTACTCAGGAGGCTGAGGCAGGAGAATCACTTGAGCCCAAGAGGCGGAGGTTGCAGTGAGCCGAGATCGCACCATTGCACTTCAGCTTGGGCAACAAGAGTGAAACTCCATCTCAAAAAAAAAAAAATGTTTGAGGTTGTATTCTCTTTAAATAAGTTGGTGATACTGCTTCCCAGTTTATTGAAATGCTACCTTAGGTGCTGAAGACTGCTCCTGCTAACAGTGACAAACCAGATAAAGGGTGGCCTTATATGGTGGTGCAGTCATCAATCTTACCAGGGATACCTGTATTTTATGAAACCTGTGATATGAATTGAAGCTAGGAATGGTTCTTGGCTCTAGTGAATAACTAACTACAGCCTCACACCGTTCATTCACTCCTGGAGTGGCTCCTCAACAGCAGGTGCAGCCAGAGATCCTTATGTTCGTATTCATTCATTAGCAACACTGCTTGGTTATCTTGAGGTGCCAGTTTCATAGTTTTTTGAGTGTTTATTTCTCCCAAATCATTCCAGTCTTTTTGAAAAGTTGTGTATTTCCCTTTTCAGCTCTCATTTCACTCTTCAGTGTTCCTGTTATTTATGAACGGCATCAGGTAATTTCCTAACTGCTGACTTCAGAATAGAGCGCCCACTCTATTACATGGGATTTATGAATGTATTAGTGCCCATTTTCAATGTCTTCTAAAAATGAGAAATGTGATAGTTTCTTAAGCCTTTAGTTTGACACATAGTAGTGGTTAATAAGATTCTTTAGCAATGGTAATTAATAATTCCTTTATACCTCTCTTTCAGGCACAGATAGATCATTATCTAGGACTTGCAAATAAGAATGTTAAAGATGCTATGGCTAAGTAAGTATTTAAAAATCTGCAGTGTTTTTACTAGGATAAGGTGTGCTGGATTGTGAGAACAGTTTTTTCATATTGCAGGCATAATGAGTAACGAATCTCTGTCAGACCTTAAGTGTGACTTCAGAGTTGCCAAAAAAGATTGTTTTTCTAACATTTGGACCATTCGTTTCTGGGTTTATTATGTATTTAAGGCTTTGTTTAAATCTAATTCATGAGGCCAAGGTGGCAAAATTACAGTGTAGAATTAGGCAGCTTCAAGGATTTCATTTCTTGTGTTAGCTGAATAACATACAAGTGGTTCTTGGAAGATGGTATGTTAAGCAGCAGCAAACAAAACTGATATTTACATTGACTTTTTCATTTTCAGAATCCAAGCGAAAATCCCTGGATTGAAGCGCAAAGCTGAATGAAAACACCCAAAATAATTACTAGGAGTTCATCTTTAAAGGGGGTATTCATTTGAGTATATGGGGGAGGGTCAGGGAAGAACGAACCTTGACATTGCAGTGCAGTTTCACAGATCGTTGTTAGATCTTTATTTTTAGCCATGCACTGTTGTGAGGGAAAATTACCTGTCTTGACTGCCATGTGTTCATCATCTAAGTATTGTAAGCTGCTATGTATGGATTTAAATCGTAATCATATCTTTTTCCTATCTGAGGCACTGGTGGAATAAAAAACCTGTATATTTTACTTTGTTGCAGGTAGTCTTGCTGCATCTTGGCAAGTTGCAGAGATGGTGGAGTTAGAAAAAAAAAGCCCTTTTCAGTTTGTGCACTGTGTATGGTCCGTGTAGATTGATGCAGATTTTCTGAAATGAAGTGTTTAGACGAGATCACACCAGTAAAGCAGGAATGGAAAATCTTGCTTTTCTGGTATGTTCTAGGTGTATTGTGACTTTTACTGTTATATTAATTGCCAATATAAGTAAATATAGATTATATATATATAGTGTTTCACAAAGCTTAGACCTTTACCTTCCAGCCACCCCACAGTGCTTGGTATTTCAGAGTCATTGGTTATACATGTATAGTTCCAAAGCACATAAGCTAGAAAAATAAAATACATTTCTAGGAGCACTACCATCTGTTTTCAACATGAAATGCCACACACACAGAACTCCAACATAAATTTCATTGCACAGACTTCCTGTAGTTAATTTTGTCACAAACTCAACTCTATGGACTGAATCTAATGCTTCCAAAAATGTTGTTTGCAAATATCAAACATTGTTATGCAAGAAATTACAAAATGAAGATTTATACCATTGTGGTTTAAGCTGTACTGAACTAAATCTGTGGAATGCATTGTGAACTGTAAAAGCAAAGTATCAATAAAGCTTATAGACTTAAAATGTACTTTGGTATTTTCATTTCATGAAACGAAACTGCAGATTAAAAATGCACATAGTGGGTAGACTGTGCTTCAACCAGTGAATGGTAGCTTGTGCTTTTAGAAGTTTTTTCAGCTGATGGTGCAGCTGTTTACTTGGGAAACAAAAGTCAACAAATGTGTTTACATAATCAAATTTATTTGACACATAAAATGTTTAAGTGATGTGTTTTATACTTTTTGAAAATAAATTCATGCACCGATATTTTAACGTATATCATACAGTGCAGGATTTATGAACATACATAAAATCATACCATATAAACGTTTACAAATAAGTTTTTCATGACACACGGACACTATTGCTCTTTAAGTATGGTTGTACATTTCATAACTAATGGATTTACTGTTCTTCCACGTGGTTATTTCAATGCAAGAGCCGATCAGCATGAAGAGTCTAGTACAATATAGGCAGACATGGTTATCACTCAGCATCACCAGTCACATGGTTACAGAAAACAGAATTGGGACTGCATAGGGACTCTACTGTGGGCCCAACAACCTATTCGTGGATTGATGTAAGGCATTAGTAAATTGGCATATAAAAATAGCTTAATGAGTGATCTAATCCATTTAGAATGCTGAAGCACTTCTGTGGTAAATGTTTGTTAGTCTATTCTTTAATTGAAAATGCTTCATTTTACCTTTTCTCTAAACTGACAAATGCAAGTAGCCAGTAAATGTAGATCTCGAATTTGTGTTCACTGAACGGAAGGACTAATAGGCGTCTATGTGCTCAGAACGACCAATCCCTCACCAGCTCTCCTTTCAGTGAGCACTGTCAGCCACATCCTGTAGTCACTGGTCAGCTACATGGAAAGTGTGACTGATGGGGCGTACGGATGGCTTCTGGTAAAGATTGTCCAAGTCATATTCTGTCATACAACCAACTCCAAGGAACTCTAACTCACTTTATAATTTTGATTTACCAGCTATTCCTTGGGTTTACAATTTGTTCTGCAGGTAATTTTTTTAGAATCTGGACTTGACCTACATAGTTCATCTGAAGCAATCAATGGAGTCACCTCAACTCCACTCAGGGTGGTACAATAAGGTGCAGCCTTGGGTTACCCCATTTATCTTAAGATTTAACAAGATAAGTCAGCTCATTCTCCTGGACCTTCCAGAGCCTTTTTTCCCTTCCATTTTATAGTAGAACTTTGTTTAATTTGAATTCTATTTTGGATTTTGTGGGTTTGGCACGAAACACAATGAAAACCCATGATTCTACCCCGTCCCGAACTTCAGTTCCTTTGCTGCTCACCTTCCCATAAGCAGGTAACTGATGTCTTTCATTTAGGAAGCCTTGGCATGAACACCGGACAAGGGTGACATGCTGAATCTGCTAAGGGTCCTGCAGCCCTCCTCAGCTTTGAAGTTTTAGCACCATATGGAGAAAGGAGAAATTGGTGGGAGGTGAGACAGCAGCCCACACAACTGGAAACTTTCAAAGGCACTTAATGGATATAAAACTCTGCAAATGAAACATTAAAAAATTAAGTTTCTCAACTCCTTTATACATGGCTCATTTGGTTTTGAAAGCTAAATTGGAGAACAGAGGCTAGCGATACTTCTAGTACTTCGGTGCATCTAACTTAGGCTGTCTTGTTCAACTTATTTGTAAAAATGAACATTCTTGAAGTATATAGAAACAATAGCAAAACATCTTTGTAAAAGTTTTGATGCAAATTAAAAGCTACATATTGGTTTAGGTAACCGAGGCTTCAAAATTTGTCAGCGGGCTACATTATCAGATAGGAGTTCTTTGTCAATGTAGTCAGTATGTATAGTGTTTAGTCTCAGGAACAGAGGCAAGCAGTCTTAACATTTTACAACTTGACCTTCCTTCGTGGCATCACAGTTTTGGAGAGTCCAGATTATGGGAGCAGCTGTGTAACTTCCGCAGCATTTTGAGCTTGTGCGTCCGGGGCAGCATGGTAGGCATTTCCCAACGGCTGGTGGCAAGGAGGCACCTCAGCGTGGCCTCTGCAGTTGCGGCTGGTAGCAGCAGCAGCAATAACATAAGAGGCTTCTGGCATTTACAGACATCGCCACACAAATACACTGAAAAGGCAGACCAAACAGTCATTTTGCATAGCTGGACGTCATACTTGTGTCAAGTGGCAAAAAACAATCTTGCCAAGTGCTCAAAAGTCAAGCTCAGGTGATGTACTGAACATTTTGACTTCAAAAGGTAACCCAGGGATCTTGCCACCAAATTAAGATCTATTGCTTTTTTTTTTTTTTTTTTTTAAAGGTCTGTTTTTTCAATTGAGTTCTGTTTGGTTCTTTCAGCAGTTTGAATGTCTGTGCTGAATGTTGGTCCGTGAGGACTTTTGGCACTTTGATATCACACTCTCTCCTGTTACTATTGAAAAGGTTTATCAACTCCACTTGAGTCAGAGAGCCCTTTCGAGTGTTTAGCACAGAGCCGGGGTCACAGCGTGCTCCCGTGCCTACAAAGGCCTATAAGCCCTGCATGGTTAAGGTCACTTCTAAGTCTTTTATATTAAAACACAGCGTACATTGGGGTGACCAGTTCATTTATGTCTCTTACTCCTAGCTTGTTGATAGTTTGGTTGGTGCTGCTTTGAATGGGTGTTTGCACTCTGCAGGGAGCTGCTGTCAGTCCTATCTCAAGGGCTGTAAGTGCCAGAAGTAGCCAGCACAGCAGGCTGGAGATGGGTGCTCCCAGGCAGGCCATCAGAAATATGCAGTGCTTTTGAGTGGGAAGTGGGACGAAATTCTTTATAGGTGCCTTTCTTACAACCTCAGACCACTAGGAAGTATCAGAATGCATGTATTTCTTCTTTATCCCCTCAAGAGTTTTGCTTGGGCTGAATAGAACCCAGTATTCCTGCTACAATGAAGCTCATCAGAAATGGGGAAGCTGAGTGAGTTAGAATGACCTAGTCCTGTTCCTCTATACTATAAATAAATAAATTCCCAACACTGGTGATCAGCTGGGAGTTCTATGGATGAATTTCCATTCTAACCTGATTGTGCACAACAGCCCGTGGGCTGCCAAGAGCTCCTACTCCAATCAGCCGTGTCAGGTCTCAGCCACCTGTCCCTGTCCCCCAGCAGTGCCCAGAGTAGCTATCACATGCCCACGCCATCCCAGGACAGCTCCAGTCACAACCATTGGGTTGACAGTCACCAAAGAGTAAATGCCTTATCTCGGAAAGTACTTGCCTTCATGAGGACTCATGGAATTTCCTGTTTATTAGCCCAACATCAGCCCTCCCCATGCCCCTGGGAGAGGCTGACTCACAGCACGCCTGAGATGGGGAGGGAGAGCTGGCCAGGCCTGGGGAGTAAGAACTGGGTCCGCTAGGTTAGTACCTGCAGTCGTCTCCTCCAGTGCTGACCACATACTTGTCATCATAAGAGAAACGGATGTTTGTCACGTGAGCCGAGTGACCAAAGTATCGCTTATGTTTGGCCTGTGAGCAAAAGTGAATGGAGACAGTTAAGAGACTCTGGCTCCTCTCAGCAACCACAGACTCCTTCCAGCACTCAAATCCCCTGCTCCCAGAACCTTCCTTCACTGGGGACTCCCATTTGGTCTGGACTCATCTATTAGCCAGGCTTTGGCTGACTTTCCTGCCTCTCATCCTTGCCCCACTTCCGGCCATTTTATCCACCCTCCATCCTCCCTTCTGGCTTCCAGGACTGCCCCTCCAGGAGGTGAAAAAGTCATTGCCATATTTCCACAGTACTGGGACAGGGTTTCTCTGTGTCTCCCAGAGGTTCATCTAGATGTGGCCCCTATCTCTTGCAGACGGCAAAACAGAGAACCTGCAGAAAGGTTACTCTGAGGAAGACTCACAAATTTCTCTGTGCACGGAAAATCAAAGAGCTTCACCAGCCCAAAGTCATCTCCTGTGACAATGTTCAGGCCAGCGTGGGTCACACATGCGCAGTTGACATCAGCTTTGTCTGCATTTCGTGGCCAGATTCCAATGACTTCATCTCCCAGGACACTGTTCCAACAGAAAGGAGGGTTAGAAGGAAGTCACGTGCAAAGGTTTCTTGCAGTCAGTCATCACCTCCCAGGGATAAGGAAGAGAGGGATGTTTAACATCAGGGGTCCCCAAAAGCCAGGCCGCGGACCGGGACTGGTCCATGGCCTGTTAGGAACCGGCCGCAGGGCAGGAAGTGAGCAGTGGTGGCTCCACCTCCTGTCAGATCTGCCGTTGCATTAGAGTCTCATAGGAACCGCGAACCCTAGTGTGAACTGAGCATGCGAGGGATCTAGGTTGCAAGCTCCTCGAGGTGGAACAGTTTCATCCTGAAACCCCACCACTGACTTGGTCTCTGGAAAAAATTGTACTCCATGAAACTGGTCCCTGGTGCTATTTTATGTAATTCCGTACAGCCATGTGGCCCTCCTGGCATGAAAGCATCTGTCTTCTTCCCCTCTGTCCATTTGTGCCAGCTCTTACTGTTCCCCCTCTGCCTCCGTCCCCTACACTCCAAAAACAAAAGTTACCCCCATCTTTGATTCTCTCCCTGTTCCCTATGGTCCCCTTGAATATGTGTGTGTTGGGGAGAACAGCAGGGGTTCCTTCCAACTCACAGGCTAAATGGCCTCTTTTCCCATGAATTAGCCATTGTTTCTCATCCGGCTAAGCAGGGGTCTGGCCCTCCTACTCCCTTCCCCTGGTGATTGGAGACCCACTGTGCACTAGGATTGGCCAAGAGACGGCAGATGGTTTCCTGTTGAACTTGATGGAAGGGGTTGGAGACTTGTAGGAGAAATTACACAAAAAGAGGGACTTTGCATTTCAAAAACCTAGGTCAGATCAAAGCCAGTGTCTTACACTAGTGCCAAGAAGCCTCCCACCCTCACCCCCAAAAGAAAAGACAACTCCATTTCTCAGCTTCTCCAGATCCTGCACAAACTTGGAGGCTGAGCCTGAGACAAGAGATTCTCTTGTGACCTTTTCCTCAGGTTTTTTCTTCCAGTCAGTCACCTTGTCCAGGAGGCCCAGGTGATCTTCTCAATGACCATGGCTTCAGTTACCTGCTTCCCCAGGGGGACCTCATGCACCTGGCGCTTATAGGCACCTGTTGACACCTGTAGGTAGAAGAGAAGCCATGTTCATCAACGTTCTTTCTCAGTTCCACAGACTGCCTTTGGGTGCACTGTTTCCCAGAACACTGGCCCAGCCTCTGCATCCCGAGGGCTTTTCTCCAAACCCAAGCTCAGCTCCAGGCTGCAAAGCCTATGGCCAGCCCACGGCAACACCAGCAGGCCATTTCCCCATCTTTCTTCTCATCCATTTTCTCACTATTTTCCAGAGTCCTAAGGCAGCAATTCTCTTGAGTGTGGTTCCTGACCAGCAACCTCAGCCGCATCTAGAAACCTGTTAGAAATGCAAATTATTGGGCCCCACCCCAAACCTACCCAGACACAGAAAGGGTGGGGCCCAGCAATGCCGGCTGTAACAAAGCCGCCAGGTGTTTCTGATACACAGCAATCCCAGTTCTCAGGAAACCAAGAACCTTTGGTACAGAGGTAAGGCAGGTTTCTCACACCAGCAGCTGGTACAGGTGATCTCTGAGGTGTCTAAAACCTGACCCTTGGTGCTCTGGGAATCTTCTAAGGGAAACAGACCACTTTTCCTACCATCAAGGACAGTTGCAGTGAATGGCTGCTGCCTTCCTCTTCAGCCTCCTCTGTCCCTGCAGTGCTTCTCCTGGAATGAGCTGGGAAGCTGAGCTCTTTCCTGCCTCGGGCCTTTCATGCAGATGGACTGGAACAGTGTTCCCACCTCTCTGCTGGCTAACGCCTACACACCCTGCAGACCTCAGCTGAAATATCGCTTGCTGAGAGGAAGTGCATCTAAATTCAGCACCTTGTTACATGCCCCCCAGAATGCTGTACTTTTCCTTCTTGGCACATAATCACAGTTTGTAATTGTATTTATATTTTGTGATTGTCTGTTCAGTGCTTGTCTTCTCTGTTACAGAGCAAGCTCCAGGAAACAGGGACTGAAACTGCCTTTGCAAAATTATGACTGAGACAGTGAAAGAGATCTAACTTAACTGGCTCCATCTTGCTTCCAACCTACAAGCTGACCTTGTTCATTCCTGGACTTAGGCTGAACTATGGGAGAGTTCATAGTTTATGGTTTAAACAAAGATGGTAGTAGCCCTTTCCCAAAGCAGACCTCCTTGCCTGGGAACTAGATTGCCTTTGTAGGACTAACATCAGCCAAAAGATTAGAAATTATGGTTTAGGAGTCATGCAGCTGGAGGCTACAAGATTCTGACCCTCAAACTGCTCGTAAATTCAGTGCTTGAGACATTTTGCAGACCCTGCACTTGATGGATCAGCTGGCCCCACCCAGATCCATAAAGTGGCTCATCTGATTTTGTGGCCCCCCACCCAGGAACTGACTGAGTGCAGGAAGACAGCTCCAACTCCCTATGATTTCGTCTCTGATCAATCAGCACTCCAGGTTCACTGGCTTCCCCCCACCCACCAAATTATCCTTAAAAACTCCGCTCCCCGAATGGTCAGGGAGACCAATTTGAGTAATAAAACTCCGGTCTCCCGCACAGCCAGCTCTGTGTGAATTACTCTTTCTCTATTGCAATTTCCCTGTCTTGAGAAATTGGCTCTGTCTAGGCAGCGGGCAAGGTGAACCCCTTGGATGGTTACCGGACCAGTCTCCTTTTGTCCATCTAAAAGTCTAGCATAGTGCCTGGTTCAGCAAATAGTTCAATGAATAAATACATCCTCTCTCCTTTTGCAGTGAATATCCAGCTCCAGGACAGCTCACAAACGCAGATTTGTTGAGTGCTGGAGAAATCATTCTGTTTTCAGGGGTCAGTCCCAGCAGTGGACCCCTCTCCCTCCCTTCCACTGGTCAGCTGCCCTGGGACCCAGGGATGAGCTTTCACTCCAGGCCCACTGGCTGGAGTCCAGGGCCCACATATGGAGGGGCCATTCTACCCAGTAGAGTTTGGAAATGACATCAATAAATACCAGAAGTGGCACAAGGCTTAGGTGTAGCCCAGAAAACTAGAAATCAGGAAACTCTGAAGAGGAGGTGGTGTCAGGCCTCTGAGCCCAAGCTAAGCCATCATAACTCCAGTGACCGGCACGTGTACATCCAGATGGCCTGAAGCAACTGAAGATCCACAGAAGTGAAAATAGCCTTAACTGATGACATTCCACCATTGTGATTTGTTTCTGCCCCACCCTAACTGATCAATGTACTTTGTAATCTCCTCCACCCTTAAGATGGTTCTTTATAATCTCCCCCACCCTTAAGAAGTTTCTTTGTAATTCTCCCCACCCTTGAGAATGTACTTTGTGAGATCCACCCCTACCCCCCAAAACATTGCTCTTAACCCCACCACCTATCCCCAAACCTGTAAGAACTAATGATAATCCACCACCCTTTGCTGACTTTCTTTTCGGACTCAGTCCACCTGCACCCAGGTGAAATAAACAGCTATGTTGCTCACACAAAGCCTGTTTGATGGTTTCTTCAGGCAGACACGTGAGACGGTGAGGGGCAAATTAAAGATGATTAGGGCTTGTGTTTCCTGCTTTTATTACTCTTCACTATTTTAAATTCTCTAAGTCTCTGTTTCTACATTTACAAAACATGAAAAAAGTAACTATTTAAGGAGTTCTGGTGAAGAGTGAGCACATTGCCTGGCACACAGTAAGGACTCGATTAATACAGGCCATTGTTATTATTGCTGTTATTATTCGTTGCCCCAGATATCAGTAAACCCTAAGCATACCTGAATGTATTTGCCATCTGCAGAAAAATCCATCTGAATGACAAAGCTTGGAATATCTTTGCAGTAGCCAATGCGGTTCAGATTTGTGCCCTGAGTGAGGTCATAGAAGTCGACTGTGTGTTCAGAAGAACCAACGGCTAAGAATCGGTTGTCTGGGCTGATTCTAGAAAAAGCAATCCAAGAGCAGGGTCCATGAGGAGGGCTGTTTGGGGCTGGTCAGGCATGAAGGCTGCTCTGACAGGCCTTCCAGGCCCAAAGGAAATGAGAGCCGCCTTGTGACTCACATGTGGTCACCTCTCCTGGCATTCTATAGAATTCAACCATTTATCTGGATCGAATCCCCAGGAAATATGGTAGAATGACATTTACAAGTAATTTTAACCACACTTATATGGAAATTAGCAAGGCCTTGTCTGAGAGCGAGCGTGGGAGAAGGTATTCTTTCATAGGTGACTTGTTGAAAGTGACTCGCTCACAGCTGAGTTCTTTATTCCAGCCGTGGCCGGAATGGGAACCACTGGTAAGCAGAATGCTTGCCTTTCTCCTCCACGCCCAGACCACCCACTTAGGTACCTGATATCTTGGATAGCAGATTTCCGGTCCCTTTTTTTCCCCCAAACTTTCAGGCTGTTCACCAACAAGATGACAAACTCTCCATTCTTCATGCCAATGGCCACCATCTCCCCGTCAGGGCTGTAGGCCGCACACCTGGCTGCGTGGCCCAGGCTCACCTTGTTTAACAGCTTCTGCATTGATGCAAAGGAAAGTCACCTGAGCCCTTGGCCCCCTCGGCTGGTCTCCAGGAGACATCGTGCACCAGGCCAGAGAAGTCAGGCTGACTTTGCAGCCACTGCAGGCCACCAAATCTCTTACTTCTTAGAGTAAATGTCCCTGAATAACTGAGGTGGGCTGTATGTTTTGATTAGAGCAGCTTGGGGGACAACAAGTTTTAGGGCTGTGGCTGGCAAACTTTTTCTGTAAATGATTAGGTAGCACCTACTTTAGACTCTGTGGGCCATAAAGTCTGTCGCAACTACTCACCTCTGCCCGCTGTAGCACAAGACAGCCACAGTACCTGAATAAAACAGGGCAGCTGGACTTGTAGAAACAGGCCACAGGCCAGATATGGCCTTTAACTATAGATTGCCAACCTCTTGTTTAGGGGAAAGAGTTTGAGCTTCTGCCTCTGCTGGTTCAAATTCTGAATCCTGGCCCTGTCACTTACTAGCTGGGTGTGTTTGGGTAAATTACATCTCGGTTTCTCTAGTTTTACTAATAGCGATGTTAATAAGGGCTTTGCGAGGTTATTGTAGGCACTGATCATGTCCATGAAGCAGCTGGGGTTATGTAGGTCAAGTAGTGACAGCTGTTGCTAATGATGTTTAATAAATAATTACAGAAACTAACTTAGGAGTCTAACAACCATACTCAGGCTTTTACCTGTCTATTCTGTGACTATGACACTAAAAATACAACATTTACCAGCCATTTTAAAATGAAACCAAGCATTTTAATTAGTAGAACCTGAGTACTTGTTTTAACACTGGATAAGGCATGAGGATTGGGAAGAACCCTTCGTTCCCTCCCACCCGCCCCCTCCACCCAGCCACTCCCTGCTGTTTCACAGTTTTACTCCAGGTGAACTTTAACACTGCCTTCCCAAACTCGAAGAGAAACCTTGTTGGGATTTTGACAGAAATACATTAGGCCCATTTGGGAACATTGACATTTTAAATCATTTTTAGTCTTCTCATCCAGGGAAAACATCATTTGATTCCATATTTTTAGTTTTGTGGGTTCTTTCATGACAAGAGAATAATCGTTGTCAAATATATCGTTTAGATGGGTTGTGGTGAGTGGGCCTTCTTTTATTGTTAGGTTTTCTACCTTGATCTCCTATCTGGCCCCATCCCCGTCTCCGCCATGATGCTGGCTGGGCCTCCCCTCGCTCAGCTCCCACGGCCGGCAGCCCACTCGTGGGCATCTGAGTTTGGGCAGAGTCGGCCTCACCTTGTCAGCCAGGTCCCAGATCCGGGCTGTGCCGTCGTTGCTGGCAGAGATGAACAGGTCCTTGGAAGGGTGAGTGGCCAGGCCCCAAATCTCCCCTTCCATGTGACCATCAATCAGGATATTAGAAGCAGCATTTTTTTCACCAACTTCAATTATTTCTCCGTCTTTGGTTCCCACTAAGATTTTTCCCTGTTGTAATTGAAACACTATTAGAAAAAAGACAAACAAAACACAAGTAACTTGGGAAAATGCCTTTGCAGGGTTAATATTAAAATAGGAAGGGGTGAGAAGTGTTGTTTTTGTTTTTGAGACAGGGTCTCACTCTGTCACCCAGGCTGGGGCGCAGTGGTGACATCTTGGCTCACTGCACTGCAACCTCTGCCTCCTGGGTTCAAGTGATTCTCTTGCCTCAGCCTCCCTAGTAGCTGGGACTTCAGGTGCCCACCACCACACCTGGCTAATTTTTGTATTTTTAGTAGAGATGGGGGTTTTACCATATTGGCCAGGCTGGTCTCGAACTCCTGACCTCAAGTGATCTGCCTCCCTTGGCCTCTCAGAGTGCTGGGATTACAGGTGTGAGCCACCACACCTGGCCAGTGTTTTGTTTTTAACAACAAACCGTCTGTTCCTAATTGCTCTTTTCCACCCTTTCACTTTGCCTTTTCTCCATCAGCTACCTCAGGTGAGAGCTTCAGCACAGACCTGACCTTCAGCACAGCTCTCACCTGGGTGAGAGCTCCATCACCCAGCCTCTGCTAGAATATTCCAGTGACTGCAGAGCAAGGCAGCCAATTCCTGTTCTTGGACAGCTCAAACTCTTAGTAAGTTCTTCCTTCCACTGAACAAAATTCTGCTTCCTGGCCAGGTGTGATGACTCAGGCCTATAATCCCAGCCCTTTGGGAGGCCGAGATGGGTGAATCACCTGAAGTCAGGAGTTTGAGAGCAGCCCAGCCAACATGGCAAAACCTCATCTCTACTAAAAGTATAAAAAATTAGCTGGGCGTGGTGGCGGGCACCTGTAATCCCAGCTACTCAGGAGGCTGAGGCAGGAGAATCGCTTGAACCCAGGAGGCAGAGGTTGCAGTGAGCTGAGATCACACTGCAGCACTCCAGCCTGGGCAACAGAGCAAGACTGTCTCAAAGAAAAAAAAAAAAAAAAACTACTTCCTGATAACTTCCAGGCTCCAGGTGTAGTCCTGCCTTCATGTCCAATAACTACCCTTCCAGATGGGCATCACTTAGCTATTTAAGAACAAAATCCCCAGTTTCGAATCACGTGGTATTCCACATCTGGTTTGCCTTTTTCATGGAGAGCATCTAGAAAGCAAATTCTTAGACTGATATTCAAAAACAGAAACACAAGGTATTCGATCAAGGTTTGGAGATTGGCTTTTAAGTGCATCAAATCTCCTGGGGGAATTTAAATAGAAGGAAATAGAAGGGAACATACAAGTCAAGGCCCCATCCCTGAGATTCGGATTCAGATTTTGGTCCAGTCCCAAATGGATGCCCGGACATCCATATTCTTTAAAACTCACCAGTTGTTTTGGATGTGCTGCCAAATGTGAGTTGGAAACCAATGGCTTTGAGTCAGACAGTTTAGTTTGGTGGCCCTTACCTCCTCCTTATTGACCCTATAACTTAGGGTATAGGCAAACTATTTAGTATCTCTGAGCTTATGCCAATATCATCTATAATACTAGTAGCTAACATCTCCTGAATGGGACTATATGCCAGGCAAGATGAAAGGCACTGTCATGTATAAATATGTGACCCTCATGACAAACCTGTGTACTGGACACAAAAACATTAAGGAACACACCCAAGGTCACCCAACTGGTTCTTCCTGGGGGAGTCTGACTCTCTTAAGCTGCTTCCCACTACAGCACAATTCACATCTTGAAGCCTTGTTTCAAGGATTAAACCAGTCCAGGAAAAGTGCCTGGCTCGGAAGGTACCTACACTTCCCCCTTCCCTGGCCCAGCCCCCAGGGGAGCTGGCTGTGCTCACTTTTCCACGGCACACAGAGCGCACACACTCCACCAGCTGCCCCGTCTCCAGCTGAAAGGCCCGGCAGCGCTTCATCTCCTGGTCCCACAATTTTACAGCACCTCCTTCTTTGGTCCTAAAAAAGATTGAAAGGGACTCAGGCTGTTAACCCTCATCCTAAGACCCACTCCTGCCTCCAGGCCTCTCCCCTCTTTCCCAGTCATCAGGGTCCTCGCTGGTTGGAGCCCAGAAGGACAGACCCTCGGGGGTCCAGACCCTCCAGGCAGCCTCCCTCTTAGGCCCTGCTGCTGAGCGATCCCAACCTCCTGAGCTTGCAGATTTCCTAAAATGCCTTCGAATGCTACTATCTTGGGAGGAAAGAAAATGTAATTTGGAAATTCAGACTTTTTATTAGATTAGAACACAGAAACATTTCTCCTGTCTTCAGGCTTTGCTTCCACATCTCCCCTCTCCTTCCTCCCTTCCTCCACAGAGCTACCAAGAATAACATTTTATCAACAGCAAAGTCACTGTGGTTTGTTCAAGAATACCTCTCAAGATTTTGTTTTTAATTTTTATTTATTAATTTATTTTGAGATGGAGTTTTGCTCTTGTCACCCAGGCTATAGTGCAATGACACAATCTCGGCTCACTGCAACCTCCGCCTCCTGGGTTCAAGCCATTCTCCTGCCTCAGCCTCCCAACTAGCTGGGATTACAGGCGCCCACCACCATGCCCAACGAAATTTTACATTTTTAGTAGAGATGGGGTTTCACCATGTTGACAAGGCTGGTTTCGAACTCCTGACCTCAGGTGATCTGCCCACCTTGGCCTCCCGAAGTGCTGGGATTATAGGGGTGAACCACTACGCCTCTCTCGGGTTTTTAAACTACCATCAAACCACTTTTGCACTCCTCTCTTCCTTCTGAGGATCTTGACCTAGGGCCCTCTTGGAGAGAGAGCAGACTCATCTTCCTAAAGCAAAAAAGATAGGAGAATGACAATCTGCATTTTCTCCAAGCTGGGGACACTTCTGTCAGTTTCTCCCAAGATAACAACAAACCACAAGTTGTTTCCATAGGAGCTTTGGCTTACGGCCGCTCTTTTCCGCCGGTCACTATGAGTCCATCCCGAAGGGTTGTGTACATTGTGAACACGGGGCCTGTGTGAGCCTTGGCCACCAGCCGGATGAGGAAGTGGTCCTTCCACACGTAGACGTCTCCATTGATGGCACCCGTGAAAGTGAGGTTGTTCTGTAAACAAAAGAACATCTTCTATACCTGGAACACACTCAAGCAGGTCCCTCCCCAGGCACCCGTTCTCTCATTAAGGAACCACAGCTAGAGACGCAGACATGCCAAGGTGGTTTGATCTTTTTGTGCTAAGGAAAGCAGCAGAAATTGCAGAGAAACCACTGAGCACATCACAAGGTAGTCCGCCTGGCTTGGAAATTAACTATATGTCATTGGCTTGGGCATTTGACTTCCCCTCTGAGCACAGCTGTGCATTAGCAAGGACTTCTCTTCCGTGAGCACTGCCCAAGTGACAGCAGGGGCAGGGGCAGACTCCGGGCCACAGGACACTTTCCTGGAGCTCCTCTATGAAAGGGAGAAACCCACTCCTGGAGGACCATGAAGTGACTGTGTTCCAACATGTCTCCATTTTGGAGCCTGCATTGGCTGAGGGCACCCCATAGCTCACTTAAGGGTGGCAATTGGGGGCATCTGTGGCACAAGAGGGCTGGGAAGAAAAAGGATCACTATCTAGCAGTGGAAATTGGTCCCAATATTCTCTGGGGCTTGCAAGTCAGGGTTGCCCTTACAACAACAAACCTCCTGTCCTGGGTGGGTGTCCTACCTTTTCTGGTTAATATTTTAAGAAAAAAAAAATATTGGCCGGGCGAGGTGGCTCACGCCTGTAATCATAGCACTTTGGGAGGCTGAGGTGGGCGGATCACCTGAGGTCAGGAGTTCGAGACCAGCCTGGTCAACATGATGAAACCCTGTTTCTATTAAAACTACAAAAATTAGTGAGGTGGCAGGCGCCTATAATCCCAGCTACTTGGGAGGCTGAGGCAGGAGAATCACTTGAGCCTGGGAGGTGGAGGTTGCAATGAGTCGAGATTGCACCACTGCACTCCAGCCTGGGTGACAGAGCAAGACTCTGTCTCAGAAAAAAAAAAAAAAAAAAAAAAAAATATATATATATATATATACACACACACACACATATATAGATATAAATATCTATATATATAGTCAACCCACCCATATGTGCTACAGAAACGGAACAATGGTTGCAAATAAGCCAGTACAGCAGCTAATGTGGAAATGGCTTTCCTGCTGTTTTCAGCCTCTTGGCCAAACTCCCCTCCTGCCCATGCCCGGGGGGCCTGGGTCCCCTTCTCAGGGAGCAGCTGCTAGAACTCACAGCACCGAAGGCCACGGAGAGCATCGTTTGCATTTTGGCAGCTCCCAGGGACCCGATGACTCCTTTTTTGTAAAGCAAGGCGCTGCCTGCCAGGGTCCAGAACTTCATATGTTTGACCCCAACAGATACAAACTGCGTGTCTGAGTCAGGGCGAAATTCCACCACGAATATGCGCTCCAGGTGACCCCCTCGGCTGGCAACCTTGGCACCTGTGTGGGTGACAGAGTCCAGTGAGGCTCCTCATTGCTTCATGGGCCAGGTAGGGGGAGCCACAGCCCAGGAGGTCTCCACCCCAGCAGGCTTGGGGCATGCCTCAGTTCTTCTTTACAGCACTTTCTCTCTCCCCTTCAGACACTACTCCCAGGTAGCAGTGGGGAAAGTGTGTCTGGGAAGTTTCCAGAGCAGCAGGTGCTGGTAACAGATCCCTGCACCCAGGCATTCATGAACGTAGCAGGAAAGGATGGCCTGTGAGACGGAAGCTTCCAGATATGAGAAGGCAGCAAAGTGGCTTAAAGATATCCTCCATCCCCCTTCCATCAGCACAGGAGTCATCCCCGCACAGGATGACAGAGCTGCTCCCAGAGTGCCACTGGGACTCACATTCCTCTAGACAGCTTTTCTTTTTTTTTTATTTCTAAGATTCTCCTGCATTTTCTTTCTTTCTTTCTTTCTTTTTAAGCTCCCCATTTTCCTTTGTATTTTGTGGTGTTTAGGTTTAAATGTTTTTTACCTTTTAAGTACTAGTTTTTTCCTCAACCCCATTTATTTATGTTTTTGACCGTCTCTTGAGTTTTATTTAACCTTCGTCTTAATACAATTCCAACTCTATCATTTACTTGTAGAACAACTTTAGACAAGTTATTTAAGCTCTCTGTGCTTCGGTTTCCTTACCTATAAGATGGGGCTAACAATCGTTCCTATTTCAGAAGGTGCAGTGCAGACGAAAAGAACTGACCTAAGTGAAGCCCTGAGCACAGTGCTTGATGATCTGAGCAATCATGTCTTAGCCAGTATTATTAGTAGTAGTAACAGTATTATCGTAACTCCTTTAGCCCCTTTTAAAATTTCTTGGCTTCTATTCTTTTAGCCTGTATTTTAAACCCACCTTTTAAAAAATCTCATTATTTTTAAGCTCTTGAGTTTTAAATTTTTGTTTTAAACCTGTTACCCTTTAACTTACTCTGAATGTTTTTGTTCCAGTTTCTTAATTGTCACCCCTCCCTTGATTATTCACACACATATTTGTTTCTTCTTCATTCTCATCACTTCACGTATGTTTTTACGACAGCTTTCTAGCACCGTGGTGGTGGTGGGTTTTGGTGTAGCTGGGCCCTCTGATACTCCCTCACAGAATCTCGTTCTGGGCGAGGCTGGGGAAAGCCAGAGTCCTTCTCCCAGCTGTAATTCTGTCTGCATGTGGAATCCCTGACTTACTGTAACAGATCTCTCTCTACTTAAGGCTCAGAGGTTTTAAGATCCACGATCTTCAAGGACACCATAAACAAAGTAAGACAACAGACTGGAAGAAAGCATTTGCAGTGCTTGTAAGATTCAGAGGATTAACATTAAAGATCTATAAGAAACTACAAATTATAAGTAAAGACAAACAACCCTCCCAACCTCAAGTAGTAAAAGGATTTGAGCAGGTGAATTACAAAAGCAGCATACAAGTGGCCAATAATGAGATGGAAAGAGGATCCAGCTCACCAGTCTTGGCAGAAGTGCAAACATACAATGAATTGGATATATTTTCAAGGCCACCGTTTGTATTTTCCTTGTTTTCATTTCATGGACACTTCTAATTGTGGAGACACCTGTATCCCTCTTTGCACTGGTTTCTAGTCTGCTTAGAGCAAATTACACACATACCTAGGACCTGACAACATGGATTTTATGTAATAAGTTCATTTTAGTTCTATTTTATTTTTACCTATACACACACACGTTCCCCAAAACAATCCTCTAATAAATGAAGAATGAATAATAGGCTCTGGTGATATACAAAATGTATATAAACCTCCCCAAATACAGGGTATTTATCTGTAAGTAAGACTTGAAATGAAGGCAAACCCACACTGGAGAAGGAAGGGAGGAGAGATGACATGTCCGTGGTCAACCCGGAAGAGGTGGTGGCTGGTGATATGTCAGATATCAGCACTGGCTCACAACCCTCTGTACAAACAAGAGCAGGCTCCTCTTTTCCCTGCGAGCTTGTTTAAAAGCCCTGGCTCCTCTAAACCTCCCCTGGGAGTTCAGAAGGGACTCTTGGTGAGCAAGAGTCTGCTGGGGCAGGCCAGAGCGAGCAACGCTTGGAGGTCAAGGTAGAGGGAGTGAAAACTGTGAGCCTGAACCTAAAGAGACAAGGCCGTGCAGCAGGACCAGTGTGAGAGCTTCCTTGGAACAGAGTTAGCAGCACAAAAGGAAAACATAATGAAGCAATTTATGTCCCCACATAAGGGGCTTTATGCAAGAGCTTTCTGACAGCGTGTGGGCTGCCTGGTGAAGTGATGAGAACCACATCCTTGAAAGTATTCAAGCACAGGACAAAGGGGTGCATTTGGAGGAATGTCTTCTTAGGACGGGTCCGGACTGTGTAGGAAGTCTTCTCTAGTTCTTCCCATTCCAAGATGCTCTATATCTATCATTTAAGAGGCTCAATTTCTCTGGGCTGAGTCTGGTCAATCAGTTGGCCACCTGACATCACAAGGAATGAATCTGCACCCGAGATACTGACTATACAGCCAACTGGGTGAGATATACTGGTGAACAAGAGAATGGGAAAATGTGGTTTCCTAGAAACCTTAGAGATCATGTCACCTTCCGAAGGAATATGGTATCATCACAAATGTCTGCAAGCTGTCAGCCTCTTTTCCTCATATGGGGTGCTCAGGAGGGATGGGAACTTTCCTCCCATTGTGCTGATCTCTTTACAGCCTCCACACACCACCCCCTCCACGGGAAGATGAGGAGATAATGGGACTCCAGAGCCCTGGATGGGAGAAGTGCCACCTCTGCGCGTGCCTGGTAGAGCGTGTCCCAGATACAGGCTGCCTGGCTGCAGACAGACCTCATTAATGTCCTGACTAATTGGATCCGCTTTTGCCAGGGCAGTACTCAACCTGAGAATATACGTGGAAGACTGCACATCTTTAGTTCTAAGATGACCATACATTCAGTTGCAGCTTGCGTGTGTGCATGTGTGTGAGGTGTGTGAGGTGTGTGTGCATGTATTGGGGAAGGACGAGAAAGAAATCCTGTTACAGTAAATGTAAACCTTGATCGTAAGATAAATCCCTATTTCAAATGTGTTAAAATGTTAAAAAAAAAGTTTAATTGCTTCTGAGACTATGATAAAACATTATCCCATTTCCTAAACTAAAGCAGACAGAGTGATAAGGCTGTAGTAGGATCCAGGGGCCATCAGAAAGAGCACGGAAGACAAGGACCCTTGGGTAGGAAGGTCGCTAAGACAGATGTCGGGGAGGCTGCTGCCCTCCGAGGAGGAGGGCTGCCAACATCGGGGCACCTCCCCAGCGCCCCTTCACTAATGGGCCCTGGAGTCCCTGGCCAGCCTCCTCCTGGCCCTGGGACCCTGGGATGCACTGGCATCAGTGGGGCAGCTCTACCAGGATCCCCAGTGCCCTGTTTTCCGCTTGCCCAGCAGCAGTCTGTGCCTACGGCAGGCTTCGGAGTGAGGCAGATCTGGGTTCGAGCCCAGTCCATGCCACAGGCAGACACGCTGGAGGGCCAGAAAACCCAGTGCTGGTTTACCTTCCTGCCATCGCCAGACGGTGATGGTGTGCTCAGGGTCCACTCCCACCGACACCAGGAGCTTCCCGGTTGCACTGAAGTTGACGTAATTCACCCCCTTGGAGTGGAAGCACCGCAGCATGGAGAGGGTGTGTTTGGTCATGGCGTCCCATACGTGGATGGAAGGTGTTGTCCCTGAGTGTGGAGAGGCATGACAAAGAAGATTGATGAATAGCAGAGCCAAGACAATGCTTATGTTCATGTAAAAGCCTTTTTTTTTTTTTTTTTTTTTTTGTTTAGATGGAGTCTTGCTCTGTTGCCCAGGCTGGAGTGCAGTGGCACCATCTCGGCTCACTGCAACCTCCGTGTCCAGGATTCACATGATCCTCGTGCCTCAGCCTCCTGAGTAGCTAGGATTACAGGTGCACACCACCACGCCCAGCTAATTTTTGCATTTTTAGTAGAGACAGCATTTCACCATGTTGGCCAGGCTGGTCTTGAACTCCTGACCTCAGGTGATCCGCCCGCCTCCCAAAGTGCTGGGACTACAGGCGTGAGCCACTGTCGCCCAGCCTGTAAAAGCCTTTTTTAAGACCTATAGCCTGACCTGGCCAGAGGAGAAAGACTACAGGAAATTTGCTTTTAAAGGCAGAACCCTACAGACATTTATGTTCAACACACACACACTTGTGGAGGATTTTATACGAAGGAAACTGGTGAGGTCAATGATTTGTATCTGCAATTCGGCAAGATACAATCAGCAAACATGATAGAATGACATGATTTTGCTGTGCAGATTCAAACTACTCACGGATGGAACAGCCTTACCTGGGGTTTCCGTAATATCACCTGCATTGGGTGAGCAATGGCAATGAGGAAGCGTCAAGGGAAAACAATAGCTAAAATAAGTCACGTTTCCAACAGTGAAGCACTCAACACCAGCATCAGAAAGTTCCAAATTAAACTTAAAAATGGACATGGGTTCAATGAAAACAAGCAGGAAGTTGTAAAAATTGCTCTTGAGATGACAAAGCAAAAACACACTTCTCGTAAATGTGAATCAGTTCACATTTGTCACTGGCAGTTTCCCAGGGCACAGGGGGTCCAGGCACACTTACTGAAATCTACCCTGGCCAGGCTTCAAAACACACGGAGTTCTTGACACTTGGGGTCTGAAAAACTACTCTCACAAGTCCACAGGGATGGGGCCATCATGTATTTGGCCTCTCAGGCGCTGGTCAGACTTCACGGTGCCTCAGAATCACAGTCACTGGATGTGTCAACTCAGGTGACACAGATACATTCAGGACTCAAAAAATCAACAGCAACATCAACAAGAAGGGATGGATGTAAGCAACCCACCCACTCCCTCTCCCAATAATTGCTGACAAGTCAGTGTCCCTGCAAGCTGGGAGAGCCTCAGCTGCTGCAGGACCTCCTACCTATCTGGCTGGTGGCCACCACGTTTCTGTACTTCGGGTGCTGGTTCACTGTGAGACACAGGATGTCATCCGTATGCTCCAGATAGAAGCTCTGGCTCCCTGGGGGAGAGAGATCATGGGAGGGTGAACAGTGGAACCTAAAGACCTTTTAGGGCAACTCCAAAGCATCGTGTGGAGTCTTTGGATCCTCGTTATAAAAGTGACAGCTTACAGCCCTCAAATTCTCACTTCCGGAATTACACTTGGGGAGATGAAGGATCATTTTTTTGAAATGTTCACATTCTGTTTTGGGTCCGGGAAAAGGGACGCTAGTGTCTGTTATCTGATACATTCAAGCCGCTCTTCGATAGTTCCCGCTGCTCTGTGTGGGTGCAGAGCGCAGTTCAAGTACAGGGGCTTCCAGAGACCACGATGATGAAGGTCAAAGTTTCCTCCTCTCTGTGGGACAGGAGTGGGCTTCTCACCGTCCACATCTGGGAAGAAGTAGGGGTGGGGGCCTGGAGATGATGTTTCACTGAGCAAAATGGTACCACTTCTTCATGTGGAACATGAAACTCTCAGGGACTCATCATCTTTATTTACCAAATGCCAATCCACTTGGGGGCCTAGACGGCACAGGTGATGGCTTCACCCCGGAAAGCCCTGACTCGACATACGTCACGGGAAGTGGAAGAAAGAGCACTTCATCATCTATCACAGCAAATGGGTTTGCTGACTTCCCAAGTGGCCAATTTAAACCCACCCAAATGCTCAAGAACCTAAAGATGAAAGATGGTGTAGATACACAAGGAAGGCGTGTACTGCTACCAATATGATGGCAGGGCTAGAAAGTGAAGAAAATATATACACAACGTCAAGGTCCTCCTCCCTCAAATACACACAAATCAACATGTGCCCAGTGATTTCACTGGCTAAATCTATGTATGAACAACTACACAGAATTGACAAAGAGCAAGAATTTAAAATGAAGGGTTTTTTTTTTTTTTTTTTTTCTTGAGGCATGAGCAAATAAGGTAAAATGTGAACCTGTTTAAATCTAGTGGTAATGGTATAGCTTTCTGTTAATTTCTGAATGGTTCTTTTTGTTTGAAATGTTCATTTTTAAAAATTTGAGTCATCATGTGGTTTGAGTATTTTCTTTTTTCTTTTTGAAATGGAGTCTCCCTCTGTTGCCCAGGCTGGAGTGCAACGGCACGATCTTGGCTCACTGCAACATCCACCTCCCGGGTTCAAGTAACCTCAAACTGGGTTCTCCTGCCTCAGCCTCCTGAGTAGCTGGGGCTACAGGCACCCGCAACCATGCCTGGCTAATTTTTGTATTTTTAGTAGAGATGGGGTTTCGCCATGTTGGCCAGGCTGGTCTTGAACTCCTGACCTCAGGTGATCCGCCCAACTCGGCCTCTCAAAGTGCTGGGATTACAGGTGTAAGCCACCTCACCGGGCCTGGTATTTTTGTTTACTGTTTAATTGTTTTCAATCTCATTATAAATGTGGCTAAACTGTCAAAATACAATTTGAAAAATCTGAGCTGTTAAAAAATGGCTCATTGTAGAAATGAATAGGCAAAGTTCTGTGCTTTCTTCTTGGTTATGGTCTCTAAGGAATTCCTCCACTCCTTACACCCTGTCTCTGGCTTCTCTCCATGGCTCTCGGTTACAGAGGCTGGTGTCAACATGGAGGCCTTCTCTCTGAGGCCTACGACAAGGTGAGGTCAAGCTCTGGTCAGAAAGAGAGAAGGCTCTGGCTCTGGTAACTGAGCCTGAGCTTTACCAGGCCTAACTGACACCATGCTGGAATTGGGAGAATGGCTCTATAAAGGAAGGAAAATGCTTAAGCTTTTGGGCATCTGAAGAGTGGGGAAAGCATGTAAAAAAAAAAAACTAAAAGAAAAACCTGTATTTTTAATCCCCTGGTCACCTGTGGAGAGGTTCTGAACGATGCCAGCCGCCGCCGTGTGGAAGATGATGTCGGTGCCATCATTAAGGTAATGCAGGTTATTTCGACAGTCAAATCCTCTGTAGCCAAACACATGGTCTAGAGCCAGCTCCTGCATTCACACACACAGATCAACATGACCCTCAGAGGAAGGAAGGGAGAGCCGAGGAACATACCCACATTGCGTGAGTGGCCTCGTGTGTCCCGGGAATGGTATGGCTGGTGAGGCCAATACACGCTCACTGAAAACATTCTGCTTCTTGACTGGCTGAGAAAATGCAACCCCTTCTTTAGTTTTCTGAAATGCTGGGGTGGCAGGCTAACACACAGAATCACCGTGACTTTCCAAAAAACCCAGATTTACTTCCTGGCTCTGTCGTTGTGCCAAAGTCCAGAGATTTGATGCCCTGTCAAGTGTACCTAGCAGTTTTGTGTCTGTGCCTTGGCAGGCACTCTGGGTGAGCTGAATGGCGGCTCAGAGGTTTGCTCTAATAAACTCTCATCAACGCGCCACGGCAGGCAGAGCAGAACACAGAGACAAAGGCCATGCTCGTTCTGCCGCCTGGTGCTTGCTCTACGAAGTCACTACATATGTGCTATTTTTCCCTCCCAAACTAGATACTGTTAGGGTTTCTAGTCTTTCTCTTCTTCCTGTCTTGTCTTCTAAGACAAAGAACAGTGGCTGATTCAGATCAGTTCTTAATCCAACACAGACCTCTTGGGCAGCTCCTCTGTGCCCAGCATGGTGCAGGTGCTAGGAGGCGGTATAGGCAGGGAGCTGCAGGAAGGTTTCGCGTGAGAAGCATCAGGAAAGACTGCACAGAAAAGATACCAGGGAAGGTCTTGGAAGGACCAGGGTGCTGGGAGCTGGCAGGAGGAGCCTTCCAAGCAGAAGGAATGACAACACAGGGACTTGAAAGTCCCAGGCAGCCTCCGAGAACATAAGCAGTGGGTTTGTGGGGCTGGAGATTTGCACTGTGGTGAGGAATCATAGGCAGTAAGCTTAGAAGGTGGCTCTGGGTAAGGTTTTGAAACCATGAACTTGAATCCCATTGGCAATGTGGGACTCTCCCAGGTCTGAGGGAGAGGGGACAGAAGAGAGCCAAGGGACCTACTCCAATTCACTCAACTGTCTTTGGGACGTGCAGATGGGGCTGTCCACCAGGTAGGTCTTAGAACGTCAATATCAAATTAGAAGTAATTGTTTAACTTACCTCAACCAGTTTCTTTTTTTTGGTGATATTGTTCTTCTGCAGTTTCTCAGGCTGGGGAGCTGCTCGGCTAACGGGTGGCCTGGAAGAGACAGCGGCCAGAGGAAGCACAGCGTTGAACGAGGGCTGCAAGGCCACCTTCCTGGTGCAGCCTGTCTAGGCCAGTGCCGGCCTCCTCTCTCCTCCCGCCTGAGGCCCCTCCACCTGGATCTGTTCGGTCCTGCCCTCCTCTCCCCCTCCCCACCTGCCGTGGGACCTGGCCTGAATTCACAGGCACTGGGTTGGACCTCGTCCCTCTGCTTAACCTTCTCCTGGGAGCAGGAAGACCACGTGGGCTTGAAACAAGAGGGGCTTGGTTCAAAACCAAGGAGCGGCCTGACCATGAAGGGAGAGAGGCCACATTTCCTGGACTTGCTGACCTTTTTCAGACAGGGCTGTGCTCATGTTGTTCAGGATTAAGTTGTCAATGGCCGTGGTGTGGTGTGAAGTGGCACTTACAAGCCAGGCTTCGGAACGGGCCCTAAGGACCACGTGCCAAGTGCCTATGTCGGCCTCACTTCTCAAACAGGCAGGCAGGAAGCGGAGGGACAGGAGACAGACAGCACTCGTGCCTCCCACTCCGCCCTCGCCTCAGGACTCGGGTCTGCCTTCAGCTGTTACCACACCAAAGGTTGCTTTTCCCACCTCAGTTTTGGGGACTGGGGCCTCCAAATTTAATGAAGGGATTTTTTAACGTGTAAGCCCTAATGGAATCCTAGATGAGTAGACCAGTTCTTGGTCATGTGGGGTTTCCTTAAATGAGATTTCTCTATGGATGGGTCGAGAGAGAGAACTGTACCAGCTCCCACTGCATGTTCCAAAGTAATTAGTTATTGCTCCCGGGATATGCAAAGAGAAAGATTACCTTGATCCCCTTGTAAGCAGCAAACAAAGCCAAGTGAGAAACTTAGTACAGTTTAGAGCCGTATTAGCAACCACCTCATTCATGCACAAGCATTTTCCAAGTGAACAGACATTCCTGTGTGGCACACACCATGCTTCCCCGGCATGCCAGCAAAGAACTAAAACAGAAATGAAAGAGTGCACCAGTCTACAAATTCAGAAAGCTCATACCCCGGCGTCTCTGGGCAAACTCTGCACTAAAGCGCCTACAGAATAGGGAGAGAAAAGGAAGCTTTGTCAATGCTTCCCGCACACTCTCCGTGACTTTACGAATGCGCCCGGGGACTCTGCTTACTTTAGAGTGTGCTAGGGAGAAACTTGCTGTCAGAAAAACAATGACATCTTCCTGGATGTCGTGGGGAGTTATGTACAATGGATACTTTGTTTCCAAATCAAGTTCAACTCATAATTTAGCCTAATAATTCCCAGTGTTTCTTGGTAGGTCAGCTTGCCTGCTCCAATGGCTTGCGGGGGTTCTTTTTGTGTGCAGGGGAAGACAGGGTACCTTTATTTTCTCAGAAACTCTTCAATCAAAACATGTTATGCAATCATAAGTGATAATTGGACCAAATGGTATTATAATCACCACTGAAGAATGGGTAGAGAGCACATCTCTGCAAAACGACACCCCCGGCTGACATCATCGCCACCAAATCGAGCAAAATTGGGAGACTGGGGGCATGCCAGTTCTCACAATGAGACACTGCCTTCACATTAATTATCGCTTCCCAGGACATCTGCTCTTTCTTCTGTTTTAGTGGGACTTTCAAATGAAATCCGTGGGTTTCTTCTTTCACCTAAGAATGTTTAAGTGTATGACAAAAGCAAGCCAGGGGCTACAAGGAGAGCAAGAGGACACTGGAACTATGGCATGGCTCATAAGGCTTAACTCGAGGATAAACACAGGGCTCGTTTTCAGGGGACACACAGGTTGTATAATATGTAATATATTATACAGTGAATATAGAGTATGCATACAAGCACAAACACCGTGTACTTATATATACAGGAGATTGTATATATATACACAGAGGCAATCTGATGCTTTTTTTTCACCTTGATTTTCAGAAAAAAACCGAAAGGTAAAGCAATCTCAATGTTTCTTTCTCATTTCGCAAGCATATGTTTACAGCTGTATTGCTTCAAAACTGAAGATGAGAGGAGCAAGGGGAAGAAACCTGCATTGTGGCAAATTCAGCGGATTTTAAGTATTGACCCTTTGCGGTTGTGGGTTCCGCGTGAACACTTAGTACTGGATGTTCACCGAACACCTGTGTTTTTCTCCAGAGCGGTGTGAATACTTACTTGACAATTCCCTGCCTCCAAAGGAAAGCAAGTTAAAACACAATACAAGTATTAAAGGCTTCTTTCCAGGTATCTATAAACAGTGTTCATAACATCAAATATGGGAGGGACTGCCAGAGGCTTCACACACAGCCAAACACTGGAGGTTTAACATTTCTCTGTGGATCTAAATCCTTCTAGATTCAGATTCCATCAGAAATGGGGCTCTGAAAAGCTTTACTGAGGTGGGAAAGAGTGGAGGCATGAGGACATTCACTCACTTTCAGTCCCATCAACTCATTAGAGTTGGTCATTCCCAGCTGTCATCCCCAGCTTGGCCCCACTGGGTCTCCCTGCCAATGCCCGGTTGTGCCCATGGCCTTCCTCTCTCGCGAGGAAGGCCATGGGCACAACCGGGCATTGGCAGGGAGACCCAGTGGGGCCAAGAGCTGGGAAGGTGAGACGGTGAGAGACTGGAGGTGGGAGGAGCAGAGACACAAAGGGGCCTGGTGGGGCAAGTAGGCTTTGAGGTGATTGGGGGGGGCAGGGAGGGGGGAATAAAGAAGGAAGAGCTTCCATGGGGCAGGAAATTTAAGGAGGGAGCCTGGCAAGACAGCAAACAAACTGGATAAACAGGGGAGAGGGTGGCAGACAGGCCTAAGCTCTGGAGAGCAGGAGAAGCCTGCCAAGGAAGACACAGTGAAGGCAGGAAGCCCAGGGAGAGGCCTGTGAACTCCAGCCTGGGGCTTGGTGTTGAGTAACAAGTCGGCCCTGCTCTTCAGTGCCTGTGGGGAGAGTCACAACCCTATACTCCCTGTGGGAACAGGTGGCACATTCTGTGGGCAGGGCAGGATCACGGGAAGGCCAATTCCTGCTGTCATCCCACTGCCCAGCAGCTGGGCTGCTGAAGAGAAAGCTTAGACTCAGCTGAAGATGTGGGGAGTGTTATCCTGACAGGCGCTCTTGCTCTGCACAGACACCCAAGGCAGGCCAATGCCTGGGCACTTGTCCCTCCTTTCCCCCTCCCCAAGGCACTGGGCTGACAGAGCAAGAGGTGGAGCAGAGCACACAATGACCTGAAATGTGTAAGAGCGTTCACGTCCAATGTGCTCAGGGAAGCTTCTGAAACCACTGAGGTCACGAGTCAGTTGCAACCCAAGATAAAGTACAACATGAGAGCCAACTGGGGAGTGAGGCTTGGACAGCCTGTGAGAAACCAAGTCGTTCCAACCAGTTTCTATAAAGAGGGGTGTGGGTGTGAGTGTGGGAAAACTCAGATCCATCTAGCCAAGAAACGCAAGTTTGAAGTTGTTTTGAGTCGTGTTCATCAGACAATATTCAGTGTCCTTGGAGGAAACAGCTTTCTTCAGCTTCCAAAATGTGGCATAAAATACACCAAAGGTTTTAGGATGTCTTGGGAAATCCAAAGGGGAGGGAGAGGGGGAAAGGGAGAGGAGAGAGAAGGCAGAGAAGGAGGGGAGAGAGAAGAGGGAGGGGGAAGGGAGAGAGAAGGGAGGGGGAGGGAAGAAGGGGGAGGGGAGAGGGGAGAAGGGGGAGGGGAGAGGAGGAGGGAGGGAAGGGGAAAAAATCTTAGGAAAAATCTCCAAAGCCATGGGGCCTCTCTGTTATCAAGACCAAACTTGACTGTGTTAAGTGCAGTCTTCAGAACTGGACTCTGCTGAGAGTATTCCTAAGAACTGGACTCTGTTAAGTGGATTCCTCTATCTTCCAGAACCATGTACAGAGATGCTTAGTGATGAGGTTGATGGAAAGGATTCAGGCAGAACTACAAGATGTCCTGAAAGAAAATGCTCTTGAAAATGAGCATACCGTCTCAAAAATGCTCTTGACTGACGCTATCACACAGCCTTGTGGTTTTTTTGTTGTTGTTGTTTTAAAAATCAGGATATCATCTTAGACTTGGCTATTTTAGGTGAATACAAAGTTATCTGGGTGAAAAAATGAGAGCCCAAAGGGTGGAGTGAAGGGAACTAAGTAAAGATGGGCAGAATACTGAAGAGGCCACTGTGATGATCCAAGAGAGGAATGATGAGGCACTTGACTGGAGCAGTGGTTGTGGAGAAGAAAACGGGGGCATATTTAAAGAAATACTGGTGGAATATGCTTCGCAGCACTTTGTTATGTATTGCTTTTATGGGATGAACTAGGGAAAGCAACCCAAGGGCAATACCAGTTTTTCGGGCTTGCATATCCGGATAGATGGTGGCATCATAGAATGAGACAGAGAGAAAACATGAATGAGGGAAGGTGATGAGTTCAGTTTTGGCATGTTGAGCTTTGGACACCTGTGAGATAGCTTTGTTAGTTGAAAGTTCCACTGACAGATGGGAGTCAGTGATATGATCCTGGGAATCACTAGCCAATGGGTGGGATATGAAAGATTAATTAAGAGAGAGGGTAGATGGTAGAGGGTGAAAAGAGGCCAGCCAAAGGTAAAATCCTGAGGACCAACAGCATTGTAAGGGGCTGGAAGAGGAAGCAGAGGTGAGACACTGAGAAGAGAGAGGGAGGCATTAGGAGGGCCAAGAGAGATTCTTTGAAAAAGATGAGAAAAGTATGTTTATATTCCTCTCCAATATGCACTGTCCAATTCGGTAGCCAATGCCACATGTGGCTTTCAAGAGCCCGAATTGTGCTATAACTGTAAAATACACCTGGAATTTGAAGTCCTATTGAAAAATTTTTAAAAGAATGTAAAATATAATTTTATATTAATTACATATTGAAATATTTTTTAATATATCAAGTTAAAATATATTATTAAAATCAATGTCACCATCCCAAATTTTCTAATGTGCCTGCTAGAAAATTTATACCTGTGGCTCACATATTTCTATTGGACCATGCTACTCTAGAAGAAACAAGTTCTTTTAGTAGGACAGAGAGAGGTCACTGGACTCAGGGGTTAGAGAGCCCGCATGTCAACAGAATGGCAGGGACAGAGGACAGGTGAGATAGGATAGAGACTGAAGAAAAGACTGGAAGGCCTGAATGAGAAAGGAATAAAGTTGGAGGGAAGGTGAGGGCAGAAATGTGTGTGTAAGTTGAGAAGATCAAAGGACCTGTTTTTTTCCTGAGGAAAGTTGGGTGGAAAGTTGGGAGACTGACATGGGAGACACAGATGAGGGGACAGATGATGAGGGAGCACGGATGGACAAGAGGCCAGGGCCAAGCACCAGGTGAGGGACCTGTCTCGAATAGGAAAAGGGACTTACTTCCTCTGAGAAGAGAAGGAAGAAGGTGAATGGCTTATGTGAGTGAAGGATGGGAAGCAAGATGGAGGAGAGAGAAAGAAGTGCCAAGATGGAGTGCGTGCCAGTGGCTTCTGTTTTCTCAGTGAAGGAGGGGCAGGAGGTTGAGAAGGGATGAAACCTGGATGACTGCTGAGAAGCAGCAGAGAGAACCTACCAAAGAAAAGGAAGAAAATGAGGCAGTAGCTTGGAGGGGCATGTGCAGCAGCCAGGCAGCCTCTCTGGTGGTGGCCATCTGTACCAACGTGGGACTTGCTATCAGAAGAGTGGAGAGAGGTAGGTGGTAGGAGGAATGTAGGGGAGAAGGGCCAGCAGGACTGGGAAATGGCATTTGAGCAGGCACAAAAAGTGAGGCCAGGAAGGGCTGATGAACCTGGGGGAAAATGAAGGTGTCTAGGCACTCATTTGTCAGGATGAAGATCATGTGTACTCGGGAATGAGCAATCCAGAGGACAGTTGGTTAAGACACTGAGGGACAGAGGAGTTCCAGGTAATGATGTAACCCAGGGCATGGCAGGGGCTGGCTGGGGTTGGCCAGCTGACCATGAGCTGAAATGCTCAGAGACAGGAAGTTGACAGATGACAAGAACAGGAAGGGGCAAAAGATGGCAGAGCACGACACGAACTTCAAATGAGCGGGAGGGAGTCGGGTAAAGAGCACGCCAACATACTTTAAACACACCCACAAGAGCACCCTGATCCTCCACACCTTTCACTCCTGCAAATGCCTCCTCGGTTACCACATCTTGACCACACAGTAATTGACAAGAGGCGGGTCAGCACCCCCGGTAGTTCCCATTCCTCCCAAATGGAGAATCTGTGAGATGTTCAGACACTTGCCTAAAATAATCAGACCCAACTCTGCCACAGTCTTCGGAGAGACACTCCCTTTTGACAGAAAAGTGCTTACATATTTTTGAAGTGTTCTTTTATCTCCACAAGTGAGTAGGTTTGATTTGATGATTACACTGTGGGAGTGTGATTTCCTAGGCACATTAATCTTTTCTAAAAATCATTTTCCATCACTTTACTTCTGGATTTTTATACACTGGCTACTCTTTGTCATCAAAAGTGAACAAACTATTCTATAATGAACAGCAGGTTTACTTCCTAAAATTATCAGATAGAAGTCATTGCTTTGCTTCAAACCAATACAGAAAATCAAGGGGTTTGAATAAAGAAAATCATTTATAAAAATAGCATCATATTCACTTAGAAAAAAATCAACGAATGATTCAGCTTTTAGTGGAGTTACCTAGCTAAGCAATAGGTCTAGGAGATGATTAATTTCAGCACTTCTGGGTTTAATAGATATTATAATTTCATTCCCTTGCATCTTCATACAGAACAGGAGTCTTGCCGTTCTACCTGCTCGCCACAGCTCTGCAGGCAGAACTCTTGCAGAATGAAGGGGTGGCGTGAAGAAGAAGGTAGCTTAGAGAGAAGGGCTCTGGAGCAGGAGTGCTCCTCGCCCTGTGTGCATTACACGTGTGCCATCACTCTCCCACAGGGAAGGCTGGGCTCAGCTTAAACAACACACATGCAACCGCAGATCTCTGTACCAACTCTCAGGCTCTGTAAGGTCACTCCAGCCTCGCGAATGGGATGGAAATGTAGAACTAGAGGTTCCTCCCCATTTATTGGACCAAGCTCCAAGATAGGATTGAGCAGTTTTCATCAATCTCCAAATGGTAAATTCAGCAGCACTAGCTTAGCAGGATCGTCAGTTCTTAGCAACTCTAACAATACAGGCCCACAAAGCAGCTATTGATCAATGACAACAAAGGGCCTCTGTCCGGCTACGCTGACAAAGGAGCTGGGAGCGCAGGCTGCTCATTTGCCATTGACACTGTGCCACTTCACCATGCTCATCGTGCCTCAGGCGAGCTTGAAATTCCCACAGATCTCCTGATTAAATAAGGTGTTTAAAAAAAACTGGGGGCAGCTTCCACATATGAGTGAATAGCAGAAGAAAGGATTTTGAATGGTCCCAACACAAATAAATGACAAACGTTCGAGGTGAAAGATATGCTAATGATACTAATTTGACCACTATACATTGAAAGTATTGAAACTATTACCTTATAAACATAAAATTATTGCATCCATTAAAAAATTAGAAATTAAAAACTACTGGGGGCAAATTCTCCCAGATTTCTGTCTCCAAGCACAGCATAAAAGGTTAGAAGGAAAACTGGGATTACTTATATATGGTGATTTGGCGACTGAAGGAAATCTATCTACATCCTTCCCATTTTCTCATAGTCACTTGTGAACACATTCTTTGCTTCACTGTAAATCTGCTGACAAAGCAGCTTGGTGTGTACGATAGGCATGATGGCCACAGTGACACAGAATCTTCTTAAATAGATTTAAACCAAACAAACATTATAATTCCTGAAGGACAGATACTACAAAGATTAAAAAGTCATTTGCCAAGTGCAGTCCCAGGGCCAGTTGGGGCATTCTGGATTCTACATGAGTCACATCATTTCCCACAAAGACCATCCAGAGTTGCTAATGAAGTGAAGGAAAGAGTGTCGCTGACCAAGAATGGACTTGCACGGCATTTTGAAGACAGATTACTTAAATATTAAGAGAAGCAGGCTAAGTAAATTCATCCATTCATCTATTCATTGGAAAAGTATTTGTTTGCTGGGTACTAAATGCAAGGCCCCGTGTTAGACACACAGTGGTCCCATGGTAGATACAGTACCAACCACTGGGGAACTGATAATCCTACACAGTTTATAATCCAGTGAAATTTTATACTAATGCCATAGACTCATATACTAAGGAATCAAGGATTAAAGAAGCTATTAATTTGGAGTTGAAACTAAAACATGACCAAAACAAACAAACAAAAATCTCCGAAACCCCATAAAAAATTTTAAGCCCACAGTATATAGTTTTCTTTATAGAACTTTCTTTTTGTTTCAGTTCATAAACCCATTCAAGTCAACTCAGAAAGAATGAGATAGAAGATAGGTTTTAAGCCCTTATCTATTCAACTGTAAGCACAGTCTAAGAAAAATTCTGGAAAATGCTAATGCCAGAGTGGAATTTTGAGGTCATTTGGTGCTAGTGCCTGTCAGTTCACAGGTAAGGGCACCACCATTTATAAAAGGCTTAGAAACTACTTCTAATTTTGGTTTGGTAAAAGTTCCTTGGTTTCCTAAGGAACATATGCCATAGACTGACAGTGAATATATTCCACAAGGACTAAAATATTAATGTAGAATATTCACAGATTCCTCCTTTATAATCTGCTGCTAAGAATAATTCTGGCACCGCCTCCTCGTGTTTGCTTGTGCCGGGCCGCTGAGATGACTGGAGAGTGAAGTTGCCTCTGTGGTGGAAGGCAGTTTGGGAAGTGAAATGGTTCCTTTCCCCTCTCTTCACAGAGAATTGGGAGAGGAATTCCACTTGGGACATACCCCCCAGACTTGTATGGGGTGCCCAAACCTCATAAACCAGGGTGACCATCTCTTGTGTGAAAGTTGTTAGCCTCTGCTATTGCATGGAGGGAGGGTTAAGAGAGACCGAGCAGAGCCCAGACAGGGGCACTGCAGGGAGTGGGGAGGATGAGGATCACCCTTCAGGATTCTGACTTGCCTGCTGGTCCACAAGTGGGGGCTACTGAAAATGATGGAATGCTGACAGCTGGGATCAGCCAAATGTGGGTGCATATGGCAAGGGGCTACTGGTACCTGGGAATGAGTCCTTGTCCATGGGGACTGTTGGAAGCACTACTCATCCATCCACATGGAAGTAAACTTACAGCAGGTAAGACAGAGAAAGGAGAGTTGCCTGATCCTCTAGACCCCTCCTAAACATCCACTATCACACATTCCCTGCCAGAAAAAGCAGAAAATTACCCTCAACACCACTGAGATGCAGTCTGGGGTAACGGCTTCTCCACTTCAGACCACTGTTTGGAATTGCCTAAAGGCAGAAGCCAGATGGAGGAGGCTGCAGCCTGAGCACTGGAAGGGTGACCAGTGAGGCCAGCTGCTTAGAAGCAGAGATTTCCTAGCTGGATTATGAATTTTAATGACAAAGTGTCAACAAGATCTCAGCCTTTGATATCTAATCCATGTGCTAGACTGAAAATGAACCTAAATCTTGTTAAGTTGTTAAGGAGTCTATTTATTCATTCAACACTTATTTACTAAATGCCAGCATGTTCTAGATTATAGAGATAAAGCAGGTATAAAACAGGAATTTTGCTTTCACAGAGTTGACAACCTACTTGGAAGAGGAGAGCTTTATGTGTAACCCTGATCAGGTCAACAGCAAGAGCCTGTGATTGTTCAGTTCTTAAGGCAACTCACAGGTCTCCCACCAACAGAAATGAGATAATAAGAAAACCAAAAAGGAAGCCCTCAGAAATGCAATTCTCCCCAGTGCCAATCTCAGACTTGGCAAGACAGAACAAAGACAAACAAAATCTTCTCAGAGAGCAGAACAGGTGCAGCCAGAAGATGGCCAAGGAACCCATCACATTGTGCTGAAGAGAACCTCAGACAGCCTGAAACCTGGGCCTGAGGCAGGGTCTGTTGAAGCCAAAGTCAGTTAGTTCCCATAGTAGACATGTCCAAGTGTGTTAGAATTGTTTTGTAGTAGTTACTTACACTGCCTGAGCTGGTAGGCATGTACTCAGATTCTCCTAAACATTTGGGTATGTGTTTCAGGAGGAGATGGTAGAAAAGTATAAAATACATCTCAAAGAAATAAAGGAAGTCTCTGGTGCTTGGAAAAATGCTAATAAGCATGGCTGTATGTCTCACTGGGGCATGCTAAGGACTTGGGAAGCCCTAACAGTGCTGCCTAAAAAAATGCTATTAGCTCCTGCCTTATGTAACTGTAACTATAGCTTTCTGCATACCCTACAATTAGAGAAACGTCATCTAACTTTTTTTTGAGATGGAGTTTCGCTCTTGTTGCCCAGGCTGGAGTGCAATGGTGCGATCTCAGCTCACTGCAACCTCCGCCTCCCGGGTTCAAGTGATTCTCCTGCCTCAGTCTTCCCCTGAGTAGCTGGGATTACAGGTGCCTCCCACCATGCCTGGCTAATTTTTGTATTTTTAGTAGAGACGGGGTTTTGCCATGTTGGCCAGGCTGGTCTTGAACTCCTGATCTCAGGTGATCTGCCTGCCTTGGCCTCCCAAAGTGCTAGGATTACAGGTATGAGCCACCACACCCGGCCCCACCTAACTTTTATACAATCACTTTTCCATCATTCACATCATTAACATCACGGTCGTGTGAGGACTAAGCAGACTGGTGTCAGAAGTGGGATTAAAGCAAAGGATGTCTTTAAGAATGTAGCTGCCCACTTTCAAGGTAGACACTAAATTATTCTGAGGTTTTATATGTAAGAGGAAATCCAAGGGGAGCCGAGTTTTCCTTTGACTTCATTGAGCCAACTCTTGTAGAAGTCAGAGATTCCATAATGATTTAAATACAAACAGTATTTAATTAATGCACAAAGTTTGATTGATAGAGTATATAAACACAATGTTGCTTGAAACTGTTTTTAGATGATGGCTGCGTACATGTCATCTACCCAGGTAAAACACAGCTGAATATCTGGATAAAATCTAACACATCAGTGACTAGAACTATACATATCACAGTATCTACAGTTATCCATTATAAAGTAAACTACACTAAGTTGAAGCTAAGGCAATACAATTTAAGCATTATAAACTAACTTTTCTACTTTTTTTTTTTTTTTTTTTTTTTAAAGACAGAGTCTTACTTTATAGCCCAGGCTGGAGTACAGTGGCATGATCATGACTCGCTGCAGCCTTGACCTCCCAGGCTCAAGTGATCCTTTTATCTCAGCCTCCCAATCAACTAAACCACCACATCGGGCTAATTTTTAAATTTTTCGTAGAGATAAGGTCTCCCTATATTGTCCAGGCTGGTCTCAAGCGATCCTCCTGCCTTGGCCTCCCAAAGTGCTGGGAGAACAGGCTTGCCCCACTGTGCTTAGCCTAAGACTTTTTTTTTTTTTTTTAGATAGAGTTTTGCTCCTGTTGCCTAGGCTGGAGTGCAATGGAGTGATCTCGGCTCACTATAACCTCCACTTCCTGGGTTCAAGCAATTCTGCTTCAGCCTCCTGAGTAGCTGGGATTACAGGCATGTGCCACGACACCCAGCTAATTTTGTATTTTTAGTAGAGATGGAGTTTTTTCATGTTGGTCAGGCTGGTCTCGAACTCCTGACCTCATGTGATCCACCCTCCTTGGCCTCTCAAAGTGCTGGGATTATAGGCGTGAGCCACTGCGCCCGGCCCAGACTTTTTTTTTTTTTTTAAGAGAGACATGACCATTTTAGCCTGAGCTAAGCAGGAGAGACTGGCAACAAGCCCAAAGTCTACTGAAGAAGGAAAAAAATATGCTTTAGGTGACTCTGGGATTTTGACTTTTGGCCATAAGTTATGCAGCTTCTCAGGTAAGAAAAGAAGGGAGCAGTTGAACCTCTTTTCAATGATAGGTGAAAAATGCTGTAAGTAAAATAATGCTATAAAGATAATGTAGAAACAGAAAGTATTAAGTCTAACATTCTTTTATTCATCCCTGGATAGACAGCCAAAAGCTGTATGCCTCAGCAGTTGTTAATAAAGGACCTTGAAAAAAATACAGATGGCTGACTCAGGTGCATTGAGAAAACAATCCTTGAGCTAATTATTGTATCCTGTTCAAAATATAAAGGTTAAGTGAGTACTTATATGCCAATTTCTATAATAGTTTAATTCTATTTATTCTGTATCTTGTCATTATAAAACTGGGTTTCTATAGAATGCAAGTTCCAACTGTATATAGCAAATAAAAATATCCATTATGACCAACCCCCATGTGGCCAGTTAAGTGAGGAAGAAATGAGGACATCCACCTATGTCAAACAGCAGGCATTTAAAAATAAATTACTAAGCATGGCCCCACAAGATGTAAATAGGAAGACTAATACCTGGTCAGCTCATATGAATTTCAGTAAAAGATCATAACCCATACTTAGAGATATTATTAGATACTACTACCTATCAATTATCAAAGAGAATGTTCCCTTGTGATCATGTAGTTACCACAGTATACAAAATTGAAGCTGCATGATAATTTGATAAGAACAAAAAATGTGGACATTGGCACTAAGTATTGCTATAGTTGTAAGTTTCTAATTTCTGGCTTTCTCTTAATGGAATAATGAAAACCTCTGGAGATGAGTCCAATATGTTTAAACACACATTGATTCATTCATTCACAACAGGGTCTTGCTCTGTTGCTCAGGCTGGAGTGCACCGGTGTGATCACAGCTCACCGCAGCCTTGAACTCCTGGCCTCAAGTGATCCTCTCATCTCAGCCTCCTGAGTAGCTGGGATTACAGGAGTGTGTTTTCATTCCCAGCTAATTTTTAAAAATTTTTTTGTAGAGATTGGGCTCCTTATGTTGCCCAGGCTCATCTAAACTCTTGCCAGCCTCAACTTCCTGGGTTTAAGTTATCCTCCCACCTCAGCCTTCCAAAGTGCTGGCATTACAGTTGTGAGCTACTACGCCTGGCCTTAAACATTATTTTTAAAGGATATATGGGAATAACAAAACATAATGTGAATACAAGACTACAATTTTTAAAAGCAACAAACCTCAGCATTAATGTATTTTGTAAGCTGATTGTTGTGGCATGCTCAGATGGTGGTATAAAAACTCACCAAAATTGTTTCACTTTACTTGGGTAAAGTTTTACATGTCTCTAATAAATTCTTGACATTGATTTGGTTGCATTTTTACTGGCATCTCTGATTTTTAAAAAGTTATACAGATATAATACTAGTTAATAAAAACATATGCAAAAGTAGTTACGAATGATAGTAATTACTGTTCCACAGTGAAATACCCTAAGGTTCTTTTCTGTGATAATCATCACTTTCCATTAGAAAGAACAATTAAAGGAGAATGAACAAGATTTTGTGTGTTCTCGAAATCTCCAACTAATGTGTACTCATAGAGCCCAGATGCCACTCACAGGACAGGAATATGAAAGATAAGCATGGGACCCCTTAGCAAAAAGCAGACGATATCAAAGGCACATGGTGGTACCACAAAAATGACACGCACACCAACCCAAAGGTGGGTCTGCTAATGTGACAATCTAAACACGAAGCAATGCCAATACCAAACCATTAATGAAAATTTGTTGAGCCTACAAAAGGTTATGATATTCCTTCCAGAGACAAATAATATAAACTACACTCTTAAAAAGGAATATCTCCCAATAATAAATTAACTCATACTCAGTTTATCACCAAATATGCGGGCAGAGTGACAAATGATTTAAGAAATAAAATAGTAATTTGTTTAATTGATATATCTTTCCCTTGAGAATTCAAGTATCAGTTGGAGATGTAAAAAAATCTATTTTTTGAGCTGGGCATGGTGGCTCTCACCTGGAATCCTAGCACTGGTGAGGCCAAGGTGGTAAGACTGCTTGAGCCAAGGAGTTTGAGAATACCCTGGGAAACATAGTAAGATCACCCCATCTCTAAACGATTTGCTGGTATGGTGGTGCACACCTGTAGTCCCAGTCCCAGGTTCTTGCGGGGCTGAAGTGGGAGAATTGCTTGAGCCCAGGAGGTTGAGGCTGCACTGAGACAGGATCACACCACTGTACTACACACTGGGCAACAGAGCCAGACCCAGGCTCAAACATATATATATATATATATTTTTTTTTTCCCTAAGTTGATATTATAAAACTCCAAATCTTAGGCCAGAGGACTAAATGACAAAAATGGAATTTGGACTGACCTGAAATGTGGGCCTCCTGGCAGATGTCTTTAAAAGTTGACCTTCCCTCCCACAAAGTGACAGCTTATGCATGTCTGTGGAGTAGCCAAGTCCTGAGCCAGTCTCTCGTCAATGGAGGAGCTCATGGGAGGGCAGGAGGATACAAATTTTCCCATGAGAATGACAAAATATAGGGGCATCACTGACATCCCAGTAGGAACCTGGGACACTTGGAGAGCTGTACTTTTAAGAGAGTATTATGTTACTTCCTACTTTTATTTTTCATTTCCATATGTGTATGTTTTGAAACAACAAACAAAACCTTTACATCCTGACTGCTGGCATCTTCCAACATTCATATTACCACCCAGCCATATAATACTCGCACATGGCTAGGGCAGGAATCGTTGACTGTCTAGTCCAACTGAAGGCAATATGGTTTGGACCAGTGACCACCGCGTGTTGTCTGGTTCTCCCTCCTCCAAAGTGGTGATTCAAAAACATTGTCTTCATTCTGTCCTCTCTTTACCGCTATTTGGCAAGTTAGGGTGGTTAATATTCTCATTAGCCACAGGACCATGAGGGGTTTATCTGGGCCTGGATGAGAAAATTTCACAGTACTCTGAGATCCTGAATGTGGTGACTGGCTGAGACTTTGAGCCGCCTCTTTTTGGGAAGGTGGCATAAATGCATTTCAAATTACATACAGGATAGTGAGGTTTCATGGTGGTTTTGTTTGTTTGTTTGTTTTTTTGAGACAGATTATCACTCTGTCACCCAGGCTGGAGTGCAGAGGTGCCATCTTGACTCACTGCAACCTCTGCCTCCTGGGTTCAAGCGATTTGTGCCTCAGCCTCCTGACTAGCTGCGATCACAGGTGTGTGCCACCACACCAGGCTAATTTTTGTATTTTTAGGAGAGACAGGGTTTCACCATGTTTCCTAGGCTGGTCTTGAACTCCTGGCCTCATGTAATCTGCCTTCCTTGGCTTCCCAAATTCTGGGATTACAGGCGTGAGACACCGTGCCTGGTCTATATTTAGGATAGTTTTAAATGGGGCCATTTTAAGAGGCTATATAGGACAAGAAAAGGGTGAATTGTAGTAGACATTTTTTTTTTTTTTTTGAGACGGAGTCTCACTCTGTCACCCAGGCTGGAGTGCAGTGGCCGGATCTCAGCTCACTGCAAGCTCCGCCTCCCGGGTTCACGCCATTCTCCGGCCTCAGCCTCCTGAGTAGCTGGGACTACAGGCACCCGCCACCTCGCCCGGCTAGTTTTTTGTATTTCTTAATAGAGACGGGGTTTCACCGTGTTAGCCAGGATGGTCTCGATCTCCTGACCTCGTGATCCGCCCGTCTTGGCCTCCCAAAGTGCTGGGATTACAGGCTTGAGCCACCGCGCCCGGCCTGTAGTAGACATTTTCTATTTTGGGTCTATCCAAATCACCTCTGGGGTAAGTGATTACATTGCTAGTCTATGGTGGCAGGTGACTATTTCCAAGGGAAGAGTCAAAGGCTTTTTCTCCCTAGCCCACAGTGATTGGATCAAGGGTAGCCTGGGGCCCACCAGAGCCAATAGCACCTCAAAAGACATTTGTAGGGGGGACTTGTGAATCAGAGGCAGTTCTTTCCTACTGATTTTAAACCAGAGACTATAAGTTCTGCAGCCATTTTTCTATCTGAAGAACTATAATAACCCAGAGGAACAGAACTGAGATATGAAGGAAAAAACCAGAATCCTGGCAGCAAGATTTGAGTTCTCTTAACAAGTGATACCTGAAGTTGCCCTACCCCTGCATACTTAGGTGTGTAAACCAGTAAGTTTCCTTTTGCTTAGGCCGGTTTGGGTTGGGTGACCCCCTTGAAAGCCCCTACGTTATAAATCAAAAAACAGTATGTAAGCTAGGTGTGACTTCAGTAATGTGAAAAGAAAATTCTTCATTTTACAGGCAACTCTAGTAATTTGGTACTGAGCAAACCTTAGGGATTTTACCGCTTGATGAATTGGGGAAAACTGTTTTTACTGAAGTCTGAATACAGGATTTGGGCACCATCCCTCACGTTGAGATGATATAAGCATTTTGCATTTTAAATTGCTCTGAAAAACTATGCTTCCCCCTTTATTTTTTCTCCCCAAAAGGAACTTTCCTGACATTTTAAGTATCAATGAAATATCTTAAGTTTGTAGATGGAAAAAAGATTACATTATAAGAAAACATGGCAAAGGAGGTGAGGTCAAAAGCTGAGAGCAAGAGGTGTGTCAGGTTGGGGCGTGGCACTTGAGAGGCAGGAAGGTTTGGAAGGGTTCCTCTAGACCAGAATTAGCGTCACGTCGGCTGGGGATGAAGGAGGGTGGCTGGGGTAGCCCTGAGTGCCCAGATAAGGAGTGAAAGCATGGATTCCCAAAAATAAAAAAGACTTCATGAGTTTCCTCAGCCACGCACCACACGCGCCAGCTGAGCAGCAACAACACCCAAGGGTTCACCCAAGGTTGGGGACCAGCCAGATGAGTCTAGGTCACGGAGGCAGGGCATCCCGGTGTGCTAGAGGAAAGCTGGAGTAACTGGGCTACCCGCTGAACACCTCACAGACATTATATATCTGGTAGGGACAGCCCAGGATTCTTTTGAGACCAGTTGTAAATTTCTTCTCAGCTTCCTCATTTTTTGAAAGATTAGAACTAAAGATCATATGGCTTCTGAAGAATAAGAACTCACAATGTAATTAGCAATTGTACAAGGAAGCATGATCTGAAGTCTCACAGCTATTTTAAAGTCAAATAACTGAGTCTAATTAGAAGCAGTCCACAGCTATCTTAAAATTTAGGAATTAGGAATTCAGTTGCTTAAAAGGTAATTGATGCATAAAGCACAGCTGCCTTCAAGGCATTTTTCTCAGTACCGCAGGTGCTACAGTCATCTCACAGTTTCTAATTGTTTTTAGGTGACAGGGGATTTACCAGAGGTAGAGCTGCCTGAAACATTGCTAAGAGACAAAACAGTGCTAAGGATCCTGCGTGGAGTGGCTGTTCCAAGCTCACATCTCTTTCAGTCCTCGAGTACTCGCCTCCCATTAGTCTCATTGGTGCACGTCTTGAACCAAGTGTTTAGAAAAAGCACCCAGGTATATAGAGGTATTTGCAGGTATATACAGAAGGCATCATGATGGGAACACTAAGGAAAACCCCTGCCTCTCAAATCTTCAAGCAGGGCTTGAAGTAGCCAAAGAAAGCAGTGTCAGGGGCTGTTGGGCAACAGCCCTGAATATTCCCAGGGAGAAGCTGGCCACTGCTGCCTGGCTTCATGTGGTTCTGATGTCAGCATTTTTCTGTCTCAGGCCCTCTGTCATTCCAGGATGCTGGAGTCCACGGGCCCTGTTTTATACCCTAGCCGAGGACTAAGACATGCTGTTTAACATCTTGTGCCACCCTCCCAATTCCATCACTCATCCTGCTTTCTCTCAAATTTCCTGAATGCCCTGACTTGCCTGGCAATGTTCCCTTTTGTGGTCCAGAAGCTGACTACAGTCTGATCTCTGAGGTTCGGGCTCCCCTAAAATTACTGACCAGGACTGGTGCAATCTGCTTGTTCTTGGTTCTGATTATGATTTGCCCCCATGGAGGCTGCTAAGTTGGGCATCATTTAGTGCTCTTTACTAGCTGACCCTACCTGGCACGGCCCCACTCTGCTCCCAGCATGCTGTGCAGCTGGCAGTGTGTGCTCCAGTTACAGTTCCTTCTGGGAATTGAGGCTGTCAAGGCTTTTTAAGTTATCTAGGAAGTTGCTCTCCACAGGAAAGGCTTGATTATTCCTCCAGACCCTAGACTTATCTCAAAATTGTTTTCTTCGCTAAATCCTGATGTGAACTTTTTGTTAATGCTAGTAAAGTACTGAACTGCCTACCCCTATCTCATAATATTATAAGGCTTTTTCCTTTTGTTAAAAAAAAGAATCAACCCAGTGTATGCTACTATACAGCTTCCTATCTGATGTGGGTATAGCTTGATAATAAAATGGGGTAACTTGAAAATTCTGAATTTTAAAATAAAAAATTATTGGGGTCCTCTCTATCATCAGTCCTCCTACCTTTCATTAAGTTGGGCAGTATGAGATTTTGACAGACTTGCCCAAAGAGGCAACAAGACAAGAGGATTAGGTGAGCCTTGGTTTGGGTTCGAAATCAGCTGCAGTGTTTGGAATTTGGGGCTTGGGTTAAATGATTATATTTTGGTGGCTAGCAAGAATCTCAGCATGTATGATTGAGTTACAGAAATCAGCCAGAAACACCCTTGGGATAATGGCCATGTCAACTCATTTCATAATGGTATGTGAAACTAGAAATGAAATTAGAAAGACTGGGTAGTTTTTTTTTTTTCCAAAGGAATGTATAATTCAGGTCAAACATTTTTTTTAGAGTGGATTATTTAAGTGGGAGGCCTATTCATGCACTTCTATGCATATGGTTCTTTTTTCCCCTTGATTCTTAGAATTAGGACTTGGAAAATTATTTTCTGTTTGTGGCCACTTTAAAACCATGTTGCAAGCAAAATGAACTATAAAGACCACTGCAGAAAAATCTCTAATTTTTTCTTAAAAGAGAGCTCTGAATCTTTGTAATATCTAACAAAGACGCTAGGGAAAAATTAGGGCTTTTTTGCATTAGATTCAATCTTCTTGCCAGTAGCACACCCACCATTTACCAAGTTTATTTTAACATCTGGCACTGAATTTAAGGAGGAGGAGCAGGAGGAGGTTACATTTCTTTGCATCTAAAACCCCACATAATAGTAAGAAGTGATAGGTCAGATTTACTGGTTATTGTTAGGCAGAAAGCCATACTAAATGCAAACTACTTGAATCTCATAAATTACATATTGTGGGACTAGTGTATTGCGAATATTGAGCCTACCTCAATGTGAACAGCCAACAGAATTCTTAAAACATCTTTGAGATCCATGCAATTCTCTTTAGTTATTAGAGTTTTTATTCAATATCCTCTCTTAGCATGAATATGATACATTAAGTAATATAGTAATCTGAGCTTTTCTTTTTAGAAATGCTAAAGTGTTTAACAATTCTTATCAATACTTAAAATAGCACATTGAAAAGCCCTAAAATAATAACAGAAAACACACTTTCTACATAGAGGATCCAAGGCAACAAAATCAAATGGGATAGGCTGGAACTGCCAAACCCACCTAGACAAATGTGGGCAAATGAAGACACAGTAAGAGAAGATACACCAAGTGAACGGAGTATAAGGCACAGCTTCTGATTAGAATGGAAGATGGTTTTTCACAACTCCACAACTATTCCTCCATGACCTCAGAAGCCTGTCCTCCCTCCTACCTTGCTGGTCAGCAGGCTTTCCTGTCAGCTGCCACAGTCAGGACTGTTTTTGGAATACCCTAGCATTTTTTCTGGGCACGGAGAAGCCTAGCCCAGCCAAATTTCATGTCTATTCAAGTCACATTCCAGAACCAACTTCCACAAAGTATAAACCACCCTTTGTCACATACTGTGATGTTGTGCATTTTTTTTTTCCCAGCTTAAGCCTGTGTACAGGTGAAGACCCTGTGCGGATTTATAAAAGACTGACTTAAGTAGCAACTTTGAGGGCAAAGAAAATGCACTCTGGTTTAAACAAGTTTCTTGTCATCAGATATAAAAGCAAGCAAACCTGGCAACACCATACCTTTCTTCCACGGAAACTTCCTTCAGCTGCTGGTGTGGCTTGGTGCCTTCCATTTCCCTGATGCTCACAGCATAGATCTTGGTGGTGTAGTCAATGGCCTTTTCTCGAGCAACATCGCTGTCATAGCCTCAAACAACAAAAACAGATTGGGGAGCCAGTTGGTTTGCAGTGGCCCAGGAAGGGAGGTGGTGGGAGGTACAGTCGGCACAGGAGGCGCGTGGCAGGTGGGGGCTCACCTCCATCCTCTTCCACGTCGGTGTCCGACTCCTCGCTGTCCACCAGCTTGCTCTCCTGGGTCCCCACAAACTCCCTGGTCCAGATCATCAGGGCTGTGTCGGCGCCGCCCACTGTGAGCAGCACAGAGTCATTGTGCAGCCACCTCACGTTGGTGACGTGTGCACTGTGCCCCACATACTTCTTGAATCTTGCATGCTGTCCCTGTAAAGCCCGAAATTGGTGATTACCCCAGCCACTGTCTCATTATTTCTTTCTCTGGGCTCATTTATCCATATTAATTTCTACTGGCTTCTACTGCATACAAAGGAAACAGTTCAACAGCAATTTCCCTACATTTCAATTAGAATGTAAGCTCCATGTGGGCAGGCACTAGGTCTCTTTTTTTTCTTCAAACAGTACCCAGCTCACAATAGGTCCTCAATATATATTTTTTGAGGGAATGAATGAAATGTTAGACTACAGAACCTATTTTCTGGGAATCTGTGGACATATAAAAAGCTTGTTCTGGTTCTCTCAAATGTCAAATGTGCTGTCTCCACAGGTCTTTAGTGTAAACTCCTGACTGTGAGTCTGGCTGACATCTGAGATCAAAAGTGTCTTCACAGCCATCCCCTACAGTGACTTTTGTACCATAGTCGAGGCAGTGGCAGAAGAGCAAAGGATCTCTTATAAACCTGGGGCCCCAAGTAAGATGTAAAATGAACTAACAGTTTCTGCCACAGACGCTAGAAAGCATTTTTAACAGAAACACTCAAACACTGATTTAAAGACAAAGCTCCTTTTCAACAAACGTAGCCAAATACATAAAACCCAATTTATCAGTAACGACTAAAAGCTTTTTGACTGGTGTGCCCAGGCCACCCCACCTTTATCCCCAGTTGAGGGCAGAGGGCAGAGGGTGGAGGGTGGAATGTGAGTCAGCTGCTCACGCCAGGGCAGTCCTGACAAGTGGTGCAAAATCAAAGCTGGCACCAGAAAGAGTTTCCATATTCAGCTCATGAGCCACAGCCTGGCAAAAACAGCTGCAGCGGGAGCCATTTAAAGAGGTGGAGTTTTTCCATCCTCTCAGCGACTCCGAGGGAATACCTTACACAATCTGGAAAGCCACACGCACTCTCTGAGGTCGTGAGAGAGCCACCAGTATCCTAGATGAAAATTTTATTAATTTACAAGTGGCTCCCAGAGGAGTTTGGACTGGCATGCTGGAGAATCTGAAACCAGCATAGACACATGGCAGCGAACAGGTGCAGGAGCGTTTGTGACTTTGTAATACTCCTGGTCAAGATCTCCCTGTATTTGGCCAACCCCTAGCTGACAGCAGAGTGGAACTGCCAACTCCTCAGTAGAGTACTGAGCCTAGAAAGATTCCTGAAGCAAACAGGCAGGTCTATTTCCAGGAGGCCCTCCAGAGTCATTAGTTTGCTAGCATAGGCAGAACAAAAGAATTTCCAAGAAAAACCTGTTCGAACATGTGAGATCCAGAAGGCATGGAAACAGAGGACAGTCACAGCAGCTGCAGCCATGTGCCCTGCTGGTCTTCTAGCTGGAAGCAGGAGCACATCCAGTTTATATACCACAAATGCAAGCTGTTTCTTTACAGAAGTAAAAGAGCATGAGAAATGCCTCTGTACACTCTTAACTTATAAGAGGGACACAGGGTTTCCAGATGGGAAGAAAAAATGCAAAAAAGAAAGGTTCAGGGAAAAACAGACTCTAAGGGATGAGATTCAGGTTGCAGAGGGAAAAAAGGGACATAGAGGAAGAAAAAGAGAGGAAAAAATTCAGGGCCAATGAAGAGATTTAACAAGGCAGAGATTCTCCCAGCAGTGGGTGATTCAAGATTCTCAGAATAGGAAACGAGATCACTGCTCCATGCAACAATAAAGGGAATCGACACTGGGTAGAAGGTTCTGTGAAACCAGCTGCTGTTTCAGGAGAGACACTGGCAGCGATGTTTAGTGGTTCCCGGCAGGGGCTATGGAGGAAACATCCTCAAGACCTGGCACAGCCAGTGGGATGAATGACCCTTCTGGGTCTGTCTTCAAGCCGAATCTGCATTTGTTACACCCATCAGAACTTGCTGCTTCCCCACGACTCTCTTATTCATCGAGTGATGAAATAATGGATGATAGCACCAGAAAAACCTGGAATATGGGCGGGTGCAGTGGTTCATGCCTGTAATCCCAGAACTTTGGGAGGTTGAGGCGGGTAGATCACTTGAGGTCAGGAGTTCAAGACCAGCCTGGCCAACATGGTGAAACCCCAACTTTACTAAAAATACAAAAATTAGCTGGGCAGGGTGGTGGATGCCTGTAATCCCAGCTACTCGGGAGGCTGAGGCAGGAGAATTGCTTGAACCTGAGAGGCAGAGGTTGCAGTCAGTTAAGATCACACCACTGCACTCCAGCCTGGGCAACAGCAAGACTCTGTCTTAAATAAAAAAAAAACCTGGAATATGTCTCCAGAGTAGTGGTTGCCAATCTCTTGTAGGGAGGAAATTTCTGAGAATCTCATGCAAGCTGGGCACTCACCCCCTACATTCACATTTCAGTTTCCCTATCTGTAAAATTTTCCATGCAAAGTTTCTCTCTGAAAAATCATTCTCCAGAGCTTTTGACATTCTGAGCAGGAAACTTAAGGACTTGAGGGCATGGAGGATTTTAAAAATGCAAATGACATAGTGGTGTTTTCCTCTCTCCATTTAGCAGAAGGGTCTAGGTTTGGAAGGGAAGGGAGGCTATGGGAAGCAATCAGCAGGCCATACAGATCGAGTCAAAAAACAGAATTTGGTTTTCTGATCCATGGTTTAAGATACTACAAAAATGGGTCGTGCTCTTGTTAAGGCTCTGACAAAGGTTAGAGTCTGTCTCATGGAGGCTGGGACGAGATGGTTGTCAGGGCACTAACGATCTAATTGAGAAGGCTTTAACCTATAAAACTGAATATTAATAAAGATACACATCTGGCATGGAAAGAAAAATGCCTGGAAGAAATACCCACTCATGGGAAAGTAGAATGAGAAAAAGAGCCAAGATAATGACATGATTTTAGCTCCTAACAAATGGAACTTGAATTTTGGACACAGAGCTGTGTGGTGGTAATAAGATCTCACAGGTATCACCAAGACTGATGACATAGAACTCAATGTGAGAATATAGCAATGGCATGGTACATTAGTCTGCTTGGGTAGCCATAACAAAATGCCCTAGGCTGGGTAGCTAAACAGCAGAAATTTATTTCTCACAGTTTTAGAAGCTGGGCAAGATTAAGGTACTGGCCAATTTGGTTCCTCGTGAGGGCTCTCTTCCTGGCTTGTAGATAGCTGCCTTCTCACTGTGTGCTCACATGGAGAGAGTGCAGTGTGTGTGTGGAGACAGAAAACTAGCTCTCCGGCATCTCTTCTATAAGGACACTGATTCTCTCAGATTAGGGCCCCTCCCTTATAAACTCATTTAATCTTAGTTACTTCCCTAAATGTCCTATCTCCAAATATAGTCCCATTGGGAGTTTGGACTTTCACACAGATTTGGGAAGACAACCATTCAGTTCACAACAGATAATGAACTTTGTTCAACAGAGTGAGAGCAGTTGGACAAGTGTGCCTATACAGCTGGAAATATTCATTGGCAAGAGATTCATGTATTTCAGAAGGAAAGTGTGCCAGAAAAATCAGATTTTTTTTTCTTTTCTTTTTTTTTTTTTTTAAAGAAGAGGCCAGATGCAGTCGCTCATGCCTATAATCCCAGCACTTTGGGAGGCCAAGGCAGGTGGATCACCTGAGGTCAGGAGTTCGAGACCAGCCTGGTCAACATGGTGAAACCCCATCTCTACTAAAAATATAAAAAATTAGCCAGCTTTAGTGGCAGGCACCTGTGATCCCAGCTATTCAGGAGGTTGACGCAGGAGAACCACTTGAATCCAGGAGGCAGTGGTTGCAGTGAGCTGAGATTATGCCATTGCACGGGCAACGAGAGCAAAAACTCCATCTTCAAAAATAAGTAAATAAGTAATTCTTTTTAAAAAAAGAGGAAGACAAGTGATTCTATCAAAATAATTCGTATTTGGCTAGTAGTCTTTTTAAGCTATGAACCTATTTCTTCAATCAAATCTGACACAGAACTTAAGAATGAAAAGATAATTTAAAATAATGGACAAAAGATTTGTACAGATACTTCCCAAACAGCAAATACACGAGAAAGTGCTCAGCATCCTTAGTCATCAGAGAAATGTAAACTGAAAACACAACTGGATACCATTATCTACTCCCCAGGACAGCTGAATTTTATGCATCTGACAATACCGAGTATCGGCAACTGGAACTCTTACATTTCTGGTGGGAATACAAAATGATACCACTTTGGAAAAAGGTCTGGCAGTTTCTTAAAATGTTATATATTTTCCCCATGACTCAGAAATTCCACTCCTATGTATTTACCTAAGAGAAAGAAAGCATATGTCTACAAAGACTTGTCTAAAAATGTTCATAGCAGCTTTACTATAACCCAAAACTGGAAAAGTATGTTCATCATAGGAATATGGATGAACAAACTGTTATATCCATACAATGGAATTCTACTCAGCTATGAAAATGAATGAACTATTATGCAACATGGATGAATCTCAGAAACATCTCTGAGTGAAAGACGCTAGATAAAAAGCAGTACCTATTTCATTTATATGAAATTCTCAAACAGGTAAAATTTATGGTGAAAAACACTGAAACAGTTGTTTGACCTGAGGAGGGAGGGGGCATGGGGACTGGCCCAGAAGGAGTATGAGGAAGCAGCCTGGGGTGGCAATGGCCTATGTATCTTCATAAGAGATGGTTATACAGGTATAGGAGCTTTTGGTCAAAGTTCATCAAATGGAACACTGAACATTTATGTATTTCAACTGTATATAAATTTTACTTAAAAAATAGCATAAGCAAATCTTGAACTCTAGATAATAATGTGCATGATGTAACATTTAGGGGTAAGCAATCTTGATATTTAAAATGTACTTTTTCTTTCCAGCTTTACTGAGGTATAATTAACAAAGATTTTATATATTCAAGGTGTACAACAGAATTTGATATATGCATACATTGTGAAATAACTACCATAATCAAGCTAATTAATGCATTAATCATGACATAGTTACCACTGTGTGTGTGTGTGTGTGTGTGTGTGTGTGTGTGTGTGTGTGTATTTGGTAAGGACACTTAGGATCCACTCTATCAGCAAATTTAAAGTAAATTATACAGTATAATTAAATATAGTCAGCACGCTGTATGTCAGATCCCCAGAACTTATTTATCTTAAAAGTTTATACCCTTTGCCCAGATGTGGCGGTTCACGCCTGTAATCCCAGCATTTTGGGAGGCCGAGGCAGGCGGATCACCTGAGGTTGGGAGTTCAAGACCAGCCTTATCAACATGGAGAAATCCCATCTCTACTAAAATTACTAAATTAGCCAGGCGTGGTAGCACATGCCTGTAATTCCAGCTACTCGGGAGGCTGAGGCAGGAGAATCAGTTGCACTCAGGAGGCAGAGGTTATGGTGAGCCCAGATTGCGCCATTGCACTCCAGCCTGGGCAACAAGAGCAAAACTCCATCTCAAAAAATAAAAAATAAAAAAGTTTATACATTTTGACCAACATCTCCCCATTTCCCCCCACTCTCCAGTCCTTGGCCACCATCCTTCTACTCTCTACTTCTACAAGTTCAACTTTTTCAACTTCCACATATATGTGAGATCACAAAGTATTTGTCTTTCTGTGCCTGGCTCATCTCACTTACCATGTCCTTCAGGTTCATCTACACTATTGCAAATGACAGGCTTTCCTTCTTTTTTATGGGTGAATAATATACCACCATATATACATGTGTATACACACACACACACACAAATACTTTCCTTATCCATTCATTTGTTGATGGATACTTCAGTTGTTTCCATATCTTGGCTATTGTGAATAATGCTGTAATGAACATGGTGGTGTAGATATCCCTTCAAGATACTGATTTCATTTCCTTTGGATATATACCCAGAAGTGGGATTACTGAATCATATTTTAGTTTTTAATTTTTTGAGAAACATTCATATTGTTTTCCATAATAACTATACCAATTCGTACACTGTTGGTGGGCATAACAGTATACAAGAGTTCCCTTTCTTTACACCCTCACCAACACTTGTTCTTTTTTTAATAGACATCCTAACAGGCATGAGTTGATATCTGTGATTTTGATTTACATTTTCCTAATAAGTAATGTTGAACATCTTTTCATATATCTGTTGGCCATTTCTATGTCATCTTTGGAGAAATGTCTATTCAAGTAATTTGCCTATTTTAAAATCATGGCTTTTGCTATTGAGTTGTCAAGTTCATTATATATTTTGTATATTAACCCTTTATCAGACACAAGGTTTTACAATTATTTTTCCCATTCCATAGGCTGCCTTTTCATTTTGTTGATTGTTTCATTTGCTGTGCAAAGTTTTTCAGTTTGATGTAGTCTCACTTGCTTTTGTTTTTACCTGTGCTTTGGCTGTTATATCCAAGAAATCACTGCCAAGACCAATGTCAAAGAACTCTTTATATTTTCTTCTATAGAAAATATAGGAGTTTTATGATTTCAGGTCTTACATTTAAGTCTTTAATCCATTTTAATTTTTCTAAATGGTGTGAGATAAAGATCCAATTTCATTCTTTTGAATGCAGATATCCAGTTTCCCTGACACCACTTATTGAAGAGACTGTCTTCTCCCTATTGTGTACTTTTGGTATCCTTGTCAAAGATTGACTATATAATATGCATGGATCTATTTCTGGCATCTTTTTTCTGTTTCATTGGTCTATGTGTCTGTTTTTATGTCAGTACCATACTGTTTTGATTACGATAGCTTTGTAATATAGTTTGAAATCTGTATTTCAAAGTGTGACACTTCCAGTTTTATTCTTTCTTGGGACTCCTTTGGTTATGTAGGTCTTCTGTGGTTACATACAAATTTTAAGGATGTTTTTCCAATTTTTGTGAAAAAAATGCCTTTGGAATTTTGATAACGATTACACTGAATCTGTAGATTATTTTTTGGGTACTGTGAACATTTTAACAATATTAGTTCTTCCACTCCATGAACACAGGATCTCTTTCCATTTATTTGTGTCTTCTTCTATTTATTTCATGAGTGTCTTACAGTTTTCAGTATATAGTTCTTTTGCCTCCTTGGCTAAATTTACTCCTAAACATTTTATTCGTCTTGATGACACAGTTTTTTTTAGATAGTCTAAGTATATAAAAATGTAATTGAATTGTGTATGTTAGCTTTGTATTCTACAACTTCACTGACTTTATTAATTCTAATAGTTTTCTTGTGGGGGAGTCTTTAGGGTTTTCTATATATAAGGTCATGTTGTATATAGAGATAATTTTACCTCTTTCATTCTGATCTGGATGCCTTTTCTCTCTTTTTCTTGCCTAATTGCTCTGGCTAGGACTTCCTTGACTTGTTCCTGATTTTAAAGGAAAAGCTTTTGGCTTTTCATCGAGTATGTTAGTTGTGGGTTTTTCATTTATGGCTTTTATTAAAATTCCTTCCTTCTATATCTGAGTGTTTTTAATCATGAGAGGATGTTGAGTTTTGTCCATCCTTTTCCCACATCCACTGAGATAATAAAATGATTTTTATCCTTTATTCTGTTTATGTGGTATATCACATTTACTGACTTGCATATGTTGAACCATCCTTGCATCCCAGGGACAAATTCCACTTGATCATGGCCTATGATCTTTTTAACGTGCTGTTGAATCTGGTTTGTAGTATTTTGTTTCAGATTTTTGCACCTATATTCATCAGGCATATTGGCCTGTAGTTTTCTTGTAATGTGTTTATCTGGTTTTGGTCTCAAGGTTCTTCTGGCCTTATAAGATGAGTTTAGAAGTGTTCCTTCCTCTTCAATTTTTTTTTTTTTTTTGAAAGAGTTTAAAAAGGACTGGCAATATTTTTTCTTTAAATATTTAGGAGAATTCACACATGAAGTCACACGGTCTTGGGCTTTTCTGGGAGGTTCTTGATTACAGATTCAAACTCCTTGCACATTATTGATCTGTTCAGATTTTCTATTTCTTCACAATTCAGTCTTGGTAGGTTGTATATTTCTAGAAATGTATCATTTCTTCTAGGTTATCCAATTTGTTGGCATATCACTGCTCTAAGTAGTCTCTTATGATACTTTGTATTTCTATAGTATCGGTTATAATGTCCCTTTCATTTATAATTTTGAGTCTCTTTTTGGCTAGTCTCGCTAAAGGTTTGTCAATTTTATCTTTTCAAAAAAAAACCCTCAACTCTTAGTTTTGTTGGTCTTTTCTATTCTCTTTATAGTCCCTATTTATTCCTGTTCTAATCTTTATTATTTCCTTCCTTCTGCTAACAGTAAGCTTAGCTTGGTCTTTTCCCAGTTTTTATGAAGTATAAAGTTAGGTCATTTGAGGTCTTTATTTTTCTTTCTTAATTCTACAGTTTACTTTAAATTACAGAATTTAGGTTGTGGGTTTCTGTGAGTTCACTATATTATTCTCTCACTTTATGTGTATGCTTGAAAATCTTCACAGTAAAATCTTAGGAAAAAAGCATACACAGAAGCTGAATGTGCAAAATACAAAACAAAGTGTAACTCTGTTGAAACAGGAATAGGATTCCAGAGCTTTTGCACAGGTTCCTTCCTGGCCACTTGAGATATACCTCCCTGGAACTCTGGTCTGAGGAACACAACTTGAAATGACAGTGATATATACATAAGCCACCTTGTCAGGCAGGGAAAGTACTAGAAAGGTGCAATAGTACTGTGGGGGTTTTAGTTATCTAAACAGATACTCCAAAACCTCGGTCTACTAAAACCAGGGTATCACTAACTTTTTGCCTTGTACTGCTAGCAATTTCATTTATACGTAGAAATAGCAAGAAAAATGGCTACTTAGAACTAAATTCTGATTAAATAAGAAGGGCTGGTAAGTGACAGATCATTGGCAGAAGGGTGGCAGGTGGCTTTGGGATGGGCAATGAAGGTAACACTGGACATAATCAGATGTGTATTTTAGAAAGGGCTACTGATGATAATCTAATCAGATATTAACAAAGGAAGGAGAAGAGAGGAAAAGCGTCCAAAGTAACCAAAGTGGCCCTAGAGGTAACTGGTATGTTCAGGTTAAAATGTACAAATGACAGGAGGAGCAAACAATTGAGGATGAATACAAAAGCCTTGCACAGACTTTTAAGTGTAGTTTCTGGAATGAAGACAAAAAATAAGACTTTTGAAAAGGATGTGAAAGATATATTTAGGGATAGAAGCAAAATAGAGAAAAGTTAGGAACACTTCTTAATCAGATGGCTTCACATGAACTGAAAGTCAACTTCTCATTTCCTCCGTCAAAGAGAATGTTCTTCAAACCGCGAAGGAGAAAACAACTCAGTTACGTGAGTACAGGTACCTTCAAATGTGACCACAAAAACAATACAGTAATAGCTGAAAAGTTTAGAAATCAGGAGAGGTGGCATCAAACATAAAGTGGTTCTTGTATCCCAATGGGAAAACAAATAGGTTCTGGCAAATATTGATTCATGAAGTGATGTAATCCCTTGAAAATTCTAGGATGAAATATTACACAGGAGTTCAATAAGCATTTGGAAAAAGAAGTAGTGATAACCAGACAGTAACGGGTACACTGTGAACTAACCTCACATATTTTATAGGTTGACTTATTAGGAGAGATTAAGGATGACAGAGACCAAATCCACTTGTCTTTAGGCAAGACATTAGCCAAGTATTTAATGATGTCTTCTTGGACTAGGATAAACGGCTGTACAGGGAGGTAAATTTAAATATTTGTTACTGATTAAAGAACTGTTACAATGTGTAGATTAACAAACAGAATGTCAGCTGGGTGTGGTGGCTCATGCTTGTAATTCCAATATTTTGGGAGGCCCAGGTGTGAGGATTTTTTGAGTCCAGGAGTTTGGGACCAGCCTGGGCAATACAGTGAGACCCCATCTCTACAAAAAGTAAAAAAATTAGTTGGGCATGGTGGTATACACATAATCCCAGCTACTGGGGAGGCTGAGGTGGATTGATCGCTTGAGTCTAGAAGGTAGAGGCTGCAGTGAACAGTGATTGTGCCATTGCACTCCAGCTTGGGAAACAGAGCAAAACCCTGTCATTCATTCACTCTTTAGTTAAAATAAATAAATAAATGGAATGTAAAACTGAATTGACGGGGAGGTTCCCGGAGTTGACGTTTGATTGTTCCAGTCTCTCTTTTTTTCTATGATTTAGAACTCAGGATTGTGAAAGCAGAGGATGACATGATGCTGCAAGGGAGAGAAAATGCTTTGACAAGGTATTCAAAGATACAGACAGGATGGAACACTTAGAAGAAATAAATAAAACCTTTTGGGTATGAATGTAAAGTTCTGTATTCAGATCTTAGAACATCAATTGTGTAAGTATAGGCTGGGGGATAATCTGAACATTTTTGAGATTGACGTCTATGAATTCAGTTTTTGTACTGTGGCAGGCAAAAGGGCCAACGTCATTTTCGTTTGATTTAATACAAATGTAAACATCAAAACCAAGAAGGTAGCAGTCCCACTGTGCTCTGACCTGATCAGATTACAACTGAAACACTGAATACAGTTCTAGATGAGACAGTTGAAGGAAGAACTGATAAACTGCAGTGTGCTTAAAGGGAGGGGACAGCTGTAAGCCATGGAATATGGGAAACGGCTGAAGGAACTAGAAATGTTAGGCTGGAAAAAAAGTGAGACTTCAGGGGGTCAAATGTGATCTTACTAAAGATGATGGCTGTTAGAGGAATGGAATTGTTTAATGATGGTTCAGAAGGTAGAACAGTATTTAAAAAGAAAAGAGGCCAGGCACAGTGGCTCATGCCTGTAATCTCAGCACTTTGGGAGGCCAAGGCTGGTGGATCACAAGGTCAGGAGTTCAAAACCAGCCTGGTCAAGATGGTGAAACTCTGTCTCTACTAAAAATACAAAAATTAGTGTGGCATGGTGGCAGGTGCCTGTAATCCCAGCTACTCGCAAGGCTGAAGCAGGGAATTGCCTGAATCCGGGAGGCGGAGGTTGCAATCAGCTGAGATCATGCCACTGTACAAAAAAAAAAAAAAAAAAGGAAAGTAAAGAATTCAGCTCAACACAGAGGAAAACGTTTTAATAATTGGAGGTATTTAAAAATCAGTTGGGCTGCTGTGTGGTATTAAGTTCCTCATCTGTGGAAGTATCCTAATAAAAGTTAGAAAGGCACTGGTCTGAGAGGTTGTAAAGTTAACACTTACTTTGCAGTTTGTGAGATGTTGGATTTGGTGACCACTAAAGGCCTTTCAAGGTAGAATTCTATGCCGTGAGAACTGCACTGAAATTAGTCACTCAAACACAATGTCAGGGAGGTTTTTATACAGCATAAATAATACTCCGATAATATGAACTGCTTATGACTTCAAATTTTAAAAAATGCACTTAGATACAATAGACAGATTTAAGGTTATTAATGAGACTGAGCAAGTAAAGACAATAAACATGCAATATTACCTTGACGGGATATGAGAAAAGCTTAACAAAACCAAAATCATCTCCAGTGGCTAAAAGGGAACAGTCTTTGGTAAGACTGGCAGCATTTACGTCAGTTATATCGCTATGTGCTGGCCAGATTCCCTCACAGGTGGGCCCCAGGACACAGGTCCATGTGTCCCACTGTATCTTCTCAATCTGAAAAAGAACGAAAGGGAATTATATTTTTGCACAACCTAGTTTGTTTTATTTAAAAGAAACAGTTTGCACCTGAGTAATTCTAAATTACTTTGACAACAACAGGCATTTTTGTTGAGTGCTGAGGTACACAAATTCTAAGTTGCATATTTAAAGTGGTTATTTGCATTAAGAAACCAACACTGCAGTCAAATAGCCAAGTGTTTTTCTCTAGATAAAATGAACATTTTGAAATTGTGGAAATTTGACAATAATAAGGTATTTTAGTTCTTAACTAGACATTTATCACTGTATAAGCCATAAGCTGGATCCAGATTCCCCAACCCCAGCACTGATGTCTTAGGCTTGAAAATTATGTTGTTGGGACTGTGCTGTGCATGTCAGGATGTTTAGAGCATCCCTGGTCTCCACCCAGTGGATGCCAGTAGCATACCCTTGTCCCCAGGCATTGCCAAATGTTCCTGGGAAGCAAAATTGCTCCCAGTTGAGAATCACTAAGCTAGGCTGATCAATGGAGATGATCATTTAGCAAATTATTTTAAGAAGTTACTAGACAGAACTTAAAAAAAAATGACTGCTTCCTTGGAGGAAAAAGTAATAAGATTCTGCAGCAAGCTTAATATCCTGTATGCTCTCGAGAGACTACTGTAAAAATCCAAAGAGCTGTTCATATTGTATTGCCATGAATCTTTTATCCTTTAAAACTGTTTTGTCTGAAATTCTTGGCTAGAATATTTGTAATTTTTATAGGTTAATCCTGGTAAGATTGAGGGTTTTATTTCCATTTACTTAAAACAATAATAGACAATAACAACATTATGGCTTTCCTGGGAGATTTTGTCTCATTTACTTTCATTCAAGATCTGCTATTACACCTTAATATTCCAGTTTCTTTAGAAAAAGCACTGTTCAGAAGGAGTGTAAGAAATTAGAGAACTGTAGCTAAAATTAAAGCCCAGAGCTCTCCTTTTCAATCTGAAACTGCTTTGCATGCTGCTAATGTACCTTGCCTAATCTCTGCTTGTTGTTATTGCTTAGAAGAGAAATTACAAGATAAAGATGCAGCCAGGAGTTTTAGTCACAACATGGTAAGATGCTATACATTTGTTGGTCACTCAAATTTCTCCTCATTTAATCTTGTGTGTTTCTTTTGGAGGCACACAGAAGTGGAACAAAAATTCTGCATCTGGTCCTGTGACTTGGGGGCCTCAGGTAGGAACACAGACTGAGGTGACTCAAGGTGGTTCCCCCAGAAATCATCTCAGTTTTAGAAGTAGAGTCCCTCAACCCCTTATGATGTTCTAACCTAACCTTCACAGGAAGAGAAGCAGGGAACCATCCCTTGCTGGTTCTGGAAGCGGGCTTTTGGCCATTGACTCCCTTCCAAATTCTAGATTCCATCTCCTAGTCCACTTGCAATCCCCACAGTGATGCTGGCCTCCTTATCCCAGCAGGAAAGGAAAGGGAGCTGGTATTGCTCCCCTGGCAGATACCACAACACAACACCACTGGCCAGATCAGGACACCGTACTCTCCAGGGGAAGCAAATGTCTAACTTGCTGGAAGCTACAGAAACTGCACTTAAAATGGAGCATTAAGAATTATATCTATAATCCATCAATGCAAAAGGGTTAAATAAACTTGTTAAAAATGCTGGAACTAAGATAGAAGGAGAGTCCTCAAAGGATCCCTTCCTCAGCACCTTGCCTCAGGTAGGTATGTTATCATTTTGCAAAGGAAGCAACTGAGGCCCACAGAGAGGTTACATCACTGCAGTCACAGTATACTTAGGAAGCCGAAGCAGGAGGTTTGCTCCAGAGACTTTGCCTCCCAATATGGTGCTGCTTTAACTGTACCGTTTGTATCAGATGGATTTGAAATAGGCATTTTAACATTTGTCATATTTTAACAATTTGCTGGGTAAGCTTTGTATTAGTTTACCATGATTGTTTCTTAAAAAAAAAATTGCTTATTTGAAAAAGATTTTCCAAAATCCCTCATGCTCAGTCGAAGGGCCTTGGCACCACTAGGTAAGTTGGCCAAGAAAGCATCAGCTGGAGGGACTTGCAACCAACATCATCACGAATCAGCCTCTGGAGTAACAAATGTGCACCATGGGGTAACAAATTAACTCTTCAGAGCAAGCGCCTGTCACTTTGGGGAGCATTATAACATTAATTTTCCTCTTGTGCATATTCTTTTATATAATAATTGCTCATCTGTTCCAAGCCAGCCTCATCTTCCTCTACCATTTTGTTAAATTACATTTCATTTTAGTATACTTATTTGGGGGCATTAAAACAGGAAGGGAAAGTACAGCTGAAGTGATGTGAAATGATGCTTAAATCCACAGGAGAAACTGAGAGGCTTCATGGACAGATGTCTCTGGGTTGAGATCACAGTGCTGTGGATCTTTTGCCCTCACAGAGCCTTAGTTTCCTTATCTGTAAAACCAGATTGACAACTATTAAGGTAAAACTGTTATGAGGATTAAAATATAGGTGTATATATTCTGAAATTTGCATGGAGCCAAAAAAGAGCCTGGGCCAAAGCATTTCTAAGCAAAAAGAACAAAGCCAGAGGTATCATTTTACTGGACTTCAAACTACACTACAAGGCTACAGTAACCAAAACAGACTGGTACTGGTATAAAAAGACATACAGGCCAATGGAATACAGAATCCAGAAATAAAGCTGCACAGCTATAATCATCTGATCTTCGACAAAGTCAACAAAAATAAGCAATGGGGAAAGGACTCTCTGTTAAATAAATGGTGCTGGGACAACTGGCTAGTCATACGCAGAAGAATGAAACTGCACCCCCCCACCCCCATTTCACCATATACAAAAATTAACTCAAGACAGATTAGAGATTTAAATGTAACACCTCAAATTACAAGAATCCTAGAAGAAAACCTAGGAAATACCATGCTGGACATTGGCCTTGGGAAAGCATTTATGACTAAGTCCTCAAAAGCAATTGTAACAAAAACAAAAATTGACAAGTGAGACTTGACAAGTTTAATTAACTAAAGGGCTTCCACATAGCAAAAGAAAACATCAACGGAGAAAAAAGCCAACCTACAGAATGGGAGAAAACATCTGCAACCTATGCATCTGAAAAGGGTCTAATATCCAGAATCTAAAAGGAACTGAAGTCAACAGGTAAAAAAACAACCCCATTAAAAAGTGGGCAACAGGAGTTGGAGACCAGCCTGAGCAACACGGCAAAACCCTGGCTCTACTAAAACTATTATACAAAAATTACCTGGGCATGGTGGTGTGCATCTACGGTCTCACCTACTCGGGAGGCTGAGGCAGGAGGATCACTTAAGCCCAGAAAATCGAGGCTACAGTGAGCCGTGATGGTGCCACTACACTCCAGCCTGGGTGATACAGCAAGACCCTTAAAAAAGGGTCTTAAAAAAAAAAAAAAGTGGGCAAAAGATATGAACAGATTCTTCTCAAAAGAAGACATACAAGTAGCCAACAAACATGAAAAAATGTTTATCACCAATCATTGGAGAAATGCTAATCAAAGCCACAAGATGCCATCTCACACCATTCAGAATGGCTATTATTAAAAGTAAAAAAAAATAACAGAATCTGGTAAGACTGAAGAGTAAAGGGAATGCTTATTCACTGCTGGTGGGAATGTAAATTAGTTTAGCCTCTGTGGAAAGCAGTTTGGAGATTTCTCAAATAACTTAAAGAACTACCATTCTACTCAGTAATACCATTACTGGGTACATACCCAAAGGAAAATGAATTGTTCTACCAAAAAGACACATGTACTCATACGTTCATTGCAGCACTATTCACAATAGCAAAGATATGGAATCAACCAAGATGCCCAACAGTGACCAACTGATAAAGGAAATGTGGTACGTATACACCATGGAATACTATGCAGCCATAAAAAATAATGAAATCATGTTCTTTGCAGCAACATGGATGTAGCTAGAGGCCATTATATTAAGAGAATTAATGCAGGAACAAAATACCAAATACCACATGTTCTCATAAGTGGGAACAAAGCATTGGGTACACACGGACAGGAAGGTGGAAACAATAGACACTGGGGACTACTGGGGGGCAGAGAGAGGAGGAGGCAAAGGCTAAAACACTATCTCCTGGGAACTGTGCTTACTACCTGGGTGATGCCATCATTTGTATGCCAATCCTCAGTGTCATACAATAGACCCATGTAATAAACCTACACATGTAACTCCCCGAATCTAAAATAAAAGCTGAAATTAAAATAAAAAATAAAGATATATAAAGTATCTGGCAGTCAACAAATGACCAGTGAATAAATGACATAATTAAAAATATCTCTTACTCAAGGCCATAAAAGCTCCTCTATATAAAAAAGTTAAAAAGAGGACTGATCAGAGACAAATAAATTGGAACTGGGGAGGGGAGTGAGATCAAAATTTCTCAATGAACAATTTCCATTAATACAATGCCATGATCTATGACAATGTATATTTTTAAAGTACTACACATATACTTCCTTTACAAACAATGAAAATGCTAATGTACACATGTCCAAATGTCTTTGGGAGAACCTTACAATACTGGGATGGTTTAAGATACTGGCAAACTGAAGCGAGGGAGAGACAGATGCCTGCCACTCAGTGGCATACCCTTACCTCCTTTTCCTCTAAGGAAGCAATATTTCTTCATCCTCGTCAACACTTAGACCAGGGCTCGTTATGTGTACACCGTGAAAGAGGTACATGTCTACAAAAGGCATCTATCTAGCTTTCAAGAGGGTGTTAGTTTAGGAATTCAAAAATTTTATCTAGGCTTTGATTTCAGCAATTAAAAAATGATGTATGTAGCTAAGGACATGAGGAAACATAGAAAAAAGAAAACAGTTTGATACAACACAATGGTCAGATTGCAGATTGTTTTCGTCTCAAAAAAATAATTTCCAGGCTGGGTACGGTGGCTCACATCTGTAATCCCAGCATGTTGGGAGGCCGATGTGGGAGGATCACCTGAGGTTAGGAGTTTGAGATCAGCCTGGCCAACATGGGGAAACCCCATCTCTACTAAAAGAATAAAATTAAAAAATTAGCTGGGTGTGTGGCAGATGCCTATAATCCCAGCTACTCGGGAGGCTGTGGTGAGAGAATCTCATTAACCTGGGAGGGAGAGGTTGCAGTTAGCCAAGATGGCGCCACTGTACTCCAGCCTGGGCAAAAGAGCAACACTCCACCTCAAAAAACAACAACAACAACAACAACAAAAACTGTTGTTATAGATAATAATCATAATTACAAATAAACATTGAGAAAATATGTTTCAAAATGTATGTTCATAAAAAGCTTTGCACAAAATGACATGTCAAATGGAAAAAGGAATATATAACATCCAAATTGTTAGCTTATTCATTGTCTTCAGGCAGAGAAAAATTAAGCAGAGCATCAACTGTACATTGCTCCACCAGCGGTGTGATAAGTCCCTATGTTCCGGGAACCTGGAAACCAGATTAAGCAATCAGATTTAAGACATGATCAAGTTTAAAGGTATACTAAATATAATACATATTAGTAGTTAACGTGATAGGTTTTATTAAAATGCACATATTAAATCTTCACAAAATATCTTAAAAAATCTTTGTGTATGATTGTTACCTCTGAAGGTCTTATTATATGCCGTTTGCCTCTTGGAGCTTCAAAAAAAAGTTGTTCTTTGGCACCTGAATTAACTTGCAATAATTTTCCTGTTACGAAAGAATGAAGTAGAGAGACAATTAAACTCTGACTTTAACTCTTTATTATAAAATGAGAAGCATGGGTGCTGCTATTTTTATTCATTTTAATCAAAGTCTCATAAATTGAGTAAATACATTTTGAATTATTCAGAAGGGCATGTACCGCCAATTACATGATGTGGTACAAACCCCAAAGCTGTGATTTTCAGAATATGGACTTCATAAAATTTGACCTTGAACATCATTCAAATAACAGAAGAATAAAGTTTGATATCTTCTATTCTGCTGCACTGAAAACATAGTTTTCCAAAGCCTGAGAAAAATCAGTTTTCCCCCTCTTTTTCCCAGTTGCCTCTCAGCAAACTGCGTTGGCAAGAATATGGCATTGGAAGGTTATGGCAATTAGAATTAAATCGCTTATTGTGGTCATTCACATTTACTTCGGCCTGAATTCTAAGTTTGCCTTTAAAGCCAGAAACAGAACACACAAAATAAACTATAAATGCTCATTCCTTCCCCACCCTCTGGTCCTACTTGAAAATTTGACAAGAAATCCAGGACTTTCCCCAAAGAAAATGTTGGGCAAAAATAGTCTTTCAGTCTGATGCACAATTATAATCTTGGATTTGATGTTGAAAAAGGTTAGATTTCCTAATTCTCCTCCTACAATGGCAACAATCTTGTAAGGCTTAAAATGTAAATGACTCAAGGTATATATGTTTCAGTATTTTTGGCATTTTAAAAATATTATGGAAAGTTTCAAACACGTATAGAAGAGTACAAAGAACTCCTGGATGCCCGCTGTCTAGCCTCAACAGCTATTAACACATGGCCAAGCCTGTTTCATGAACCTCCACCCTAGATTATTTTGAAGCAAATTTCAGACATCATAATCTTTCACCTATGAATAATTCAGTATACATATACATAATATTTCTCCTTTTGTTTCTTCCCCATAACTATGGCATATCTAGTAGTCTTGAAATATCTTTCTTAGAAAAATAATACCAAAATAAGAACTTTTCGGTTTAATCATGTTCTTTAGCACTTAAATAGGCACCAACTTTATCTGAAATCTAGCTTGGCTAATTTTTTTTTTTTTTTTTTTTTTGAGATGGTGTCTTGCTCTGTTTCCCAGACTGGAGTGCAATGGTATAATCTCAGCTCACTGCAACCTCCGCCTCTTGAGTTCAAGCAATTCTCTTGCCTCAGCCTTCCGAGTAGCTGGGATTACAGGCACCCACCACCACACTTGGCTAATTGTTGTATTTTTAGTAGAGACAGGGATTCATCATGTTGGCCAGGGTGGTCTTGAACTCCTGACCTCAGGTGATCCGCCCACCTTGGCCTCCCAAAGTGCTAGGATTATAGGAGTGAGCCACCATGCCCAGCCTAGCTTGGCTAATCTTAAGAAGCTGTAGATCTACTTCTATATGACTAAAAATAAGGTTCTCTCATTTCTAAATGACAACTGTAATCATTTCTAATTTGGTGAATGATAACATTAGGGGATTTTTCCTTGACTTGGAGCAAATGTATTTGAAAATGTGTACTCTGAAATGGGCACATCTTCTGACTTTATGGCTGAATATATGTAAGTGAGAAAAGAAAAAAGGGAGTTAGTTACCTTTGGCTATTTAGAATTATAAGAAAATGAGTAACCAATACTGTAAAGTAATTCTATTTTTAGGACACTCAAAAGTGACTGCAAATGACAAAGCATGTGGACAAACAGTTAAAGTATTCAGTGAACACATTCTTTGAATACAGCTAATTTTAGATGATGTTTGGCCATGAGATACTAAAATAACTCAGAGGACTGTAATCCTCAGATAAATCCCAACAACTTACTTTACACCATAGTTTCAAAGATCGTACTTCACTTAAAACCAAAAACGAGAAAAATCTCTCAGTGAGGTAATTTATGATAGCAAAAATAGTTGAGAATCTAAACACATAGACAAGTACCAGAAGTGCTGGATAGCGTTGCAGACAGCTCGTAGGGTCCCCATGTAGCCCATGCCCCTTCCCTGAGAACTGCCTCCGTGGTCATGTTTGTACTCTGGGGGCAGACGTTGACCATGGAGGGGCAAGGCTCACACCGGGCTGGGTAATCAAATTCTCTTGGGAAATTGGAATCCAAGAGGCTGAATCAGCTGGTGCCTACCGGGATAAGATGTGGACTTTGGGCCTGTGGGTGGCATTTTGGGGCAGCTGAGACTGGCCATGTGCAGATGAGGTAGAGAAAGGCCGCTTGTGCAGAGAGAGGGGTCATAGGCAGAGGTAAGACCGAGAAGAGCAGTGGATACTGAAACTCGCTGCCTAAGAGTGGGAGAGGAGTGGAGAGGAACTGCTTGCTTGGTTCCTGTGCGTTTTTTAGTTCATTCCTAAAGTTAGTTCCTTGGCAGACTGTTTCCTGCTCTTGGATTCTATAAAGTATCTCCGTATCTTTCCAATAAACTCATCTTTTATTATTATTTTAAAATTTAAGCCGGTTTCTAGCCTGGGCAACATAGTGAAAGCCCATATTTACTAAAAATACAGAAAAAAAAAAAATTAGCTGGGCATAGTGGCGGGCACCTGTGGCCTCAGCTGCTTGGGAAGCTGATGTGAGAGTGTCTCTTGAGCCCAGGAGGCACAGATTGCAGTGATCTGAGATTGTGCCACAGCACTCCAACCTGGGTGACGGAGTGGGATCCTGTCTCAAAAAAAAAAAAGAAAGTTTAAGCTGGTTGATGGGTTTCTGTTCTTTGCAATCAAGGATGTGAAGAAGAAAAAACCAAACCAAAAAGCTAATCTTCTATGAGGAAGGAACGATTTTTTTTTAAACCAAAATTTTCTTTACTGCTGCTAATACACATTTTTTAAGCATAAGGAAATATTTAGGTCACCGCTCCTTTTTCTCTCTGCCTGCTGTCTCTCTATCACCACTGAAATATTCTGAGGGCGAGGAGCAGAATCAAGAACAAAAACTCTGTTTAATGCATTTATAATTGCTCTACAAAAACAGTAATCCTATTCTTTCAGAATCACATTTTTATTCACTGGAAATATCTGTTCGCACAGATTAAAAGCTGAGACACCCATGTCCTTACATCACACACCTTGCAGGTACCATAGAGCTTTGCAGCCCACAAAGTGATCCACATACATCACCCCGGCTGCTATATAATTTACAAGTTAGACTAATTCCAACAATTGGTACTAAATGTACCAAATATCAGGCCATTTGCAATAAAAATGGGAATGAAATGTGCTATTATGGCTCAAATTGTCATTTTTATTTTATTTATTATTATTTTTTGAGACAGAGTCTCACTCTGTTATCCAGGCTGGAGTGCAGTGGTGCGATCTCGGCTCACTGCCACCTCTGTCTCCCAGTTCAAGCGATTCTCCTGCCTCGGCCTCCCAAGAAGCTGGGATTACAGGCACCCGCCACCATACCTGGCTGATTTTTGTATTTTTAGTAGAGATGGGGTTTCACCATGTTGGCCAGGCTGGTCTCAAACTCCTGACCTTAGGTTACCCACCTCAGCCTCCCAAAGTGCTGGGAATACAGGTGTGAGCCACCACGCCCAGCCTTCAAATTGTTAATTTGTAAAGGATGTTACAGCCTGTTATTTCTAGAAATGAACTTACAGCATTTAGAAAATATCCTTTCTACGTGTTCTCTCCCTCCATACATTTTTTCTTTCTCAAGTATTCCATGCTGGAGCTTTCATTCAGGGGTAGCTGATGTTCCTGCAAAAGCCCAATGCACTTTTTGGTTTTCCAAGGACCTATAGTTGCCATGGGCACAAGAGGCTGCTGAGGCTGGCGGCTGTGCCATCCCTGCCGCTGAGAAGCCAGTTGGCTCTGGCAAATGCTTTCACTATTTTCAACAGGATCAAAGGCATGAAACAGATCCCTGCTTCTAATTTCTGCTCTCAACCTTGCCAGACCCTGGAGGCCCCTGCTGTGAAAGCCAGGCTGGTCTTGAGGCAGCATGGCATATTCTCGAGATCAGGCATTTTGGGGACTGGGATGTCGGGAATGCAGGAATATCAGGATGACACATGTCTCATGGCTAGTGGAGTTAGATCAGGCAAGATTCACAGGCATACTTTCTCTTATTCTCCAGATGGTATAATTCCTCCCTAAAAATCAGAAGTGTTTCTACTACTCTCAATCCACAGAAAGCACTTGGTCCAATCCTTTCACCTGACTGAAGGCACCCTTATGATGAAAGGCAAGGTAGCTTTTCAAAGACCTTTGACTCCACTCCTCTCCTGCTCACTCCCAGTGCCCTCCCTCAGCCTCCTGAGCTCTAGGAGGCTGACCTTGGGCAGGATTATGGAAATAGGGAGGTTTGCTTCTCTTTCCACCAAGTGATGGCTCCATATTGAGAGACTTTACACAGACCTTTCCCCAGGTCCCTCCACAGCAGCATCCCCCGATCCTGGCTGAGATCTTGTGCCTTCTATCTGGGACTTACTTCTCTTTATACCCCTAGCATCTGACACAGGGCCCATACGTTTGCAGAATTAAGAACAAACTCCTTAAATGCAAATGAAACCCACAGTGAGATACACTTCACATCCATTAGGACAGCTACTATCAAAATAAACACATAAAATAAGCTTTGGCAAGGATGTGGAGAGATTTGAACCCTTGTGTACAACTGGTAGGAATATAAAATGGTAGAGCTGCTATGGAAAACAGTATAGTAATTCCTCAAAAGGTTAAAAATAGAACTACCGTATGATTCAGCAATTACATCCTTGGGTATATACCTCAAAGACTTGAAAGCAGGGTTTTGAAGATATATTTGTACATCCATGTTCATAGCAGCATCATTCACAATGCCTGAAATGTGGCAGCCACACAGGTGCCCCTCAACAGATAAATAGATAAGCAAAATATGGTCTATACATAAAATGAAACATTTAGTCTTTAAAGGAAGGAAATTCTGACACACACCACAACATGGAGGAATCTTGATGACATTATGCTAAGTGGAATAAGCCCATTATAGAGAGACAAATACTGTATGATTCCACTTATATGAGGTACCTAGAGTGGTTACATTCATAGAGACAGAAAGTAGAATGGTAGATGCCAGGGGCTGGGGAAATGAAAAGTTATCATTTAATGGGAATAGAGCTCCAGTTTTACAAGACAAAAAGAGTTGTGAAACAGAGGCAGTGATGGTTGCACAACAGTGTCAATGTTTTTAACATCCTTGAACTGTACACTTAAAAAAATGGTTAAAATGGAGCTGGGTGCGGTGGCTCACACCTGTAATCCCAGCACTTTGGGAGGCCGAGGTGGGTGGATCACGAGGTCAGGAGATCGAGACCATCCTGGCTAACATGGTGAAACCCTGTCTCTACTAAAAATACAAAAAATTACCGGGCGTGTTGGTGGGCACCTGTAGTCTCAGCTTCTAGGGAGGCTGAGGCAGGAGAATGGCGTGAACCCGGGAGGCAGAGCTTGCAGTGAGCCAAGATCACACCACTGTACTCCAGCCTGGGCGACAGAGCGAGACTCTGTCTCCAAAAAAAAAAAAAAAAAAAAAAAAAAGGTTAAAATGGTAAATTTTTGTTATGTGTATTTTACAATCCAAAATAATTAAGAAATCTTCCCAGTCAAAATTTACTCTTTATATACCCTCTTTTCTCTGGACTCTTCACTGCCTAATAGAAACAATAATGGGTTTTAACCCCTAATAGTCACTGGGTAATGGGATTTCACATATTGTATCAGGTATTTTGTGTGTATGTGTGTGTGTGTGTGTGTGTGTGTGTGTTGGATTCTAAATAAAGTTAATCACACCCTATTCTACCTGGCAAGAGAATAGCAAGATAATAAATAGGGAGAAATCACTGCTTTTAAAAAAAAAAAGCAGAGAATATCAAAGAAGAGTGTGAGAAGCAACTGCTTTCATCGGCCTCACCAGTTCCTACATAAGTCATAGTCCCCTGCCTGGTCTTAAATGCCGGTCGAAGCCCTCGGCACTGTGTCCGGCTGTCACTACCCTGACATGAAAGCGAAATGGACTTATCTGATCTCCCTTTGCCCTTGTTGGGACTTGTACTACCTTGTATAAATGCAGTGCATTGCATGCTTTCTTCTCTGTCTACTGCACTGTATAAAACCTCTGAATGCTGTAAAGCTGAAACAAAGTCCAAATTCCAGTATGGCAAGTATAGTTACAACTAAATACCTGTCGGGCAGAAGGGTTTCCAAGTCCTGGTCTAAGGCCACTACTCCAAGAATTACTTGAAAAAAAAAAATGTTCTGTCATCTCTGAAATACGTTTTTGGCTGAGGCCTTCATCGTCGTTCTCCTGATTAATTTTAACTGCTCCCACTCCAGGCTCACGTCTTCTCCCCAAGATGGGAGGGAATGCCTCACTCTAGATCCCTCAGAGTTACCTAGTACCTACAAGTACACAGTTCAGCATGAAACTTCTACTCCATCCCAGCCTGCGTCTCCACATTCCCCTCCCCGTACACCCTCAGCCACTCAGCACTTCTATTTCTTCATCACCCCCTGGTTCTTCCCACCTTTGCTCTTCATATGCCATATTCCTTCTTGCCTGGAATGGCTCTTCCTTGATTGTGCTATCTGGTGGATTTCTCCTCGACTCTCAAGATCAACCTCAAAGGTTACTTCCCTCTATGGAGGCTCCGTGGATTACCTCCAAGGAGATTTCCCTCAGAGCATACATTGGGCATGGTGCTTTTCTACCACAGTGGACTACAATGTCTCTGAAGGCGGGAATGCTGCCCATTCCCAAATGCCTGCTCCAGACTCTTAACACCAGCCGAGTCTCGAGGATAGGATTTACAGTGACTCACCCTACAGTGCAATGTTCCATCCTGGGTACTGAATGCTGCCGTGGCCCGTTCTGAGTCCCTGCTCACCACTTCCCCTGTGACTCACCACTGCTTACTCACACCATACCCACTTTGTGCTCTTGTATTATTTATGGATGAGTATGTCTCCCTCACTCAATTATAAACTCCACAGGGAGCAGAAACCATGTCTTACTCACTTCCAGAGCCTCCACATTTGCTAGCTTAAGACTTTGCAACACCATAAAAGCTAGATTTGTTAAAAACACAAATCCTGATGGCATTTGTGGGCATGACTTGGAGGAGGTGGGAGTAGGCTGGGAGTTTTATAGAGCAGAGAAACTTTAGGCAGGCTGAATGTAGATTTCTACCTCTGCTGGAGGAGGAAAATTGCTTGAGGTTTTTTGGGTGGTTCTCTAAGAGGTGGAGTCTTGGGTGGAAAAGGGAAACAAGCCAGGAGGAGAAGGAGGAGACCCAAGACAAAGAGAAAGAAGACCCAAAACAAGGAGAAAGCACGCCCAACTAAAGGTGAGGTGGTGGCTTGCTATGATAACAAAAGGCATCATGTATCTTTAAACATCTCAAAACTCAATGGCTTGAATCAATAGTGACAATAATAATCTTAAGCATAAAAAGATGGAAAAAGTATTCAAAATGTTAGCAGCAGCTGCCTCTGGGTTGTAAAATTACAGTCGTTCCCCTTTCCCATTTCTAATACTCCACTGCCATTCTCTCTAGAAACGATGCATAAATGGACATTATTTAAACACAGAAATTCTATTTTATTTTTTATTTATTTTATTTTTTTATTTTTTTTTGAGACGGAGTCTTGCTCTGTCGCCCAGGCTGGAGTGCTGTGGCTGGATCTCAGCTCACTGCAAGCTCCGCCTGCCGGGTTCCCGCCATTCTCCTGCCTCAGCCTCCCGAGTAGCTGGGACTACAGGCGCCCGCCACCTCGCCCGGCTAGTTTTTTGTATTTTTTAGTAGAGACGGGGTTTCACCGTGTTAGCCAGGATGGTCTCGATCTCCTGACCTCGTGATCCGCCCGTCTCGGCCTCCCAAAGTGCTGGGATTACAGGCTTGAGCCACCGCGCCCGGCCAGAAATTCTATTTTAAAAGCCACAACATACTTTACCTCTAGAGTCCCAGTCAATGTGTGTAATATAACTCGAAGCACCTTTACAGATGCCAACCCTTTTGCTTGTAAGTACGTTGTAAATATCCACAAAGTTATCATGGGATGCCACGGCAAGGTATTTTCCCGTATCTATAAAGAAAAATGTGGGGTTAACACCAAAGTATCTTATATAGGAATTTACTTCCAGGAACTTAGTATTTTAAAAGTGGGGAAATGGTCAAAGAAACATTTAAATAGTTCATTCTTGTAGTTTTTTGTCCCAAGACTGTGTTATTTTAAAAAGTATCTGCTGTCATCTTCACCTTTTGAAAACTTAATATCAGAGATCATTTCTTTTCTGTGATGGAAAGAGACCATGTCTTCAACAGTGTCAGCATTTACAACCAGGAAACTCCCATCGTTCAAGCCAACTGCTAAGGCTTTCCCATCAGGGGAAAAGGCACAGCATCTTCCACCTACAGAAGAATCCACAAAAAACACTTATTATCCAAAACTTCACTGTCAAGCAAACCACATGAAGAGATGAAGAAATCTGATCATGTGCATTATGCACGGACATGTGACTGCCTTTAAATTGACACTACACTTGTGAAAACTAAAACTTCATAATTTAAGGCATCTCTTGGCTGTGTACAGTGACTCGTGCCTGTAATCCCAGCAGTTTGGAAGGTCGAGGCAGGCGGATCTCTTGAGCCCAGGAGTTCAAGACTAGCCTGGGTTTGCAACATTCCCTAGGTTAAAGATTAGTTGAAAAGTTATTTTTTATAGAGGTAAAACCCAGGCTCTACAAAAAATACAGAAATAAGCTGGGTGCAGTGGCTCATGCCTGTAATCCCAGCACCTCGGGAGGCCAAGGCAGGTGGATTGCTTGAGCCCTGGAGTTCAAGACCAGCCTGGGCAACATAGCAAAATCCCATCTCTACAAAATATATAAAACTTAGCCAGGCATAGTGGTACATGCCTGTAGTTCCAACTACTCAGGAGACAAGGTGGAAGGATTGCTTGAGCTTTGGAGGCGGAGGGTGTGGTGAGCAGTGATCACGCCATGGCACTCCAGCATGGATGACAGAGGGAGATCCTGTCTCAAGAAAATAAAATTAAACATCTCTTCTCCCCAAATTCAAAGAAAATGATCATAATATCAAAAATACATTTTCAGCTTCTATGAGGTCTATTCATTCATTTATGAGTATTTAAATACCTGGGGTTTTCAAAAACTAAGTGAAGTAAATGGAGAAAAGGAGTATAGTATAGGGTTAATAGGACCAGTATCTTTGCTTCCAAGAGGTAATATTTAAGAATAGGAGTTCTATTATAAAATTTTCAGAAAACTTTCTTTAAAAAATATTATGCCTTACATACAGCTTGCTTTAGAGGACCTCGTTCGTTTAGTTGCTCCAATTCTCTGATTCAGGGATTGTAACGCATAACTCTAGAGGTGAAAGATATTGCTTTTGCCTCTTCTGTCATGGGAAGAATGGAATCTGAACATTCTCTTGAGGGGTATCTGGAAAACTAATTGGCACTAGGGTGATGGTACTGCATGAACCATGTTTTCTACTGCTTTGTAGGGTCACAAAGACATTTCTGAATCAGGAGCATGGACTTTGCAAAGGTATGTCTAAAAGGAAACCGATTAAGAATATGCCTACCCTCTGCCACCATTCTTATTGTCAAGAGTTGTAAGCACAGCCCCAGGGATAGGACAGCCAGGTGGCCTTGTGCCAGGGCATTTAATACCGAGCCTCTTTACCAACTCCTCTGTTCATGGTATGCTGAAAGCTATGTTCTCACCCAAAACGGATGTGCCAGTACTGCAACAGTGAAAAGACAAGCCAGCCCTTGAAGAGCATCAAGATTAGGTTAACCACAATCTACCGTACAGACCAAGACACGTTTGAGAGTGAAGAGGAAAGCTATTAATAATTATACCAGAACAACAGGGGTAAACTAGGTTGAATGGTTATCCTATCTAAGACGGGTCAACAGTTGTTCTTTTTAACTAATTTTTAACTTAGGGAATAAAGTCCATTGACTGACATTCAAGTCCTCCACAGTGAGGACTTGGCCTATCATTCCCCCAATATGAACTAGTGGCCAAAATGATTCTAGCCTGTAGTGATGAAGAGCATGGGCTTTGGACTTGGATTTGGGAACTCTTTCCTCCACCATTTACAACTCCCAGGAGTCTAGTGTAAAGAGAGGCAACACGGCAGAGGGAGATAGTGTTAAGCAGTGGTCACAGGTGTGTTCTCAGAGTCACACTGCATGGGATTGAATTTGGTTCCATTACCTACTAAATGTGCAAACTAATTAAGCTCCCTGTGCCTCAGCTTTCTGATTTGTAAGTGGCAATAATAATAACCTTACTCATGGGATTCCTACAAAGACTACATGGAAAGAGCTGGCATAGTTGCTGGCCCAGGCATATTAGCCACCATCACTATTGTTAATACTGTTTTGACAGCTTTCTTCATTTTATTACCCTAGAATACAATCCTCATGTGTGCTTATAAAATTACTCAGTACAAATATTTTAGGGCCAGGCCCCAATTTCATCCTTTCCTCTTAAGAACTTTTACAGATCCTTTAAGCCTCAGCTCTCGTCACCTCCCTGATGAAGCAGTTCCAGGCTGTAGATCTCCTCTGAGGCTCCAGGGTACTTTGTGCCAAATATCTACAGTCTGTCCTTCCACATCCCCTCTTTGCCCTCGTCCACCCTGCTCTGTGCCTGAAGCTGGCCTGCACGGAGAATGTCAGTGGGCTCCCTTGTCCTCTGGTTTCTGGTTGAGTTTGGCCAAGGGGGAGCATGGGTGGGAGATTAGAGAGATGGAGGAAGAATAGGGAGGCTGGGCCATTTATTTCCCTGGCTGCCTCCCGCAGGGGCACTGCATGCTGGCAGAGTCCCCTGGCTAACAGTGGTGGCTTCTCTCAGGCTGCCATCTCAAGCGGCTCTCATATTCAGGGTTGCAGCAGTTGTCCCCTCCTCCTGCCCCTTCACGCCAGGGCTAGTGAGAGAGGCTGCCATTACTAGCTGCATAGTGCTGCACTATCCCGGGTCATTTCCTCACACCTTCCCCATCCCTTTATAAATAGTCCCATTTTAAAGACTCTCCTCAAATTACCAAATTTGAATGGATATGTTGCTGGGACTCTGTTCAAGTCCTATCTATCTCTGACACTAGAGATGGGACCAATCATCATGGGATCCCCTGTGCCTGCCACACAGAAGCTACTTAATAAATGTTTGCTGAATTTGTACCTCTCAGTACACCTCATAGTTCTAGTGCATATAGGTGTTCAAGACATATTTACCCATTTCTTAAGTATTACATTTCTATATAATTGATGTTTGTTTTCAAGTCATAAAGTAAGTTCTGGAGACAGTTAGTTACAAAATAAACAGCATTCTTTAAAAGCTGATGAGTTTCAATTGACTCCCACAGCTCTCGATGAGAAGAAGAAGGACATATTGCCCCCAGGTGGCAAATATCTGTGCAGTGCAAGGAAAATGAAGGGAAAAATGGAACTGGATTAGGCTAGCCTTCTGAATAATTCTACATGTGCTTAGTTAAGACTATAGCAACCAATATAAAATTCCCATTGCCCAGCATATTTGTGGGCATATAACAGGGGCCCTCAGTAAATACTAATTACATGAGTGAATAAACCTGACACATTGTTACTTGTAAGTACTCTGACAGATGTGTAAGGTGGCGTTAGGTACCTTTTTTGAGTTTCCGTACTGCCAGCATACGGTGCTGGGCGGACAGTTCCCAGATGCGAAGTGTTTTATCATCGCTCACTGTTGCACAGATGGGCAGGAGAGGGTGAGCTGCCAACCCCCACACTTCTCCTTCCATGTGCCCCTGTGGGAGAGGAAAAGGGGCAACATCAACTCTACTTACGCTGTCTGGCTAGCCCTTCTTTAGCCCGGTGCTGAATATTCAGTCCAAGAGTGTCACAAAAAGGTATAAACAGGAATAAACACACTTTGAGCTTCCTTGAACCAACATGATCACCCGAAATAATTTTTCCATTTAAACTTGAAACTAGAGCTGGACCTATACGATACTAAATCATTCATTTGCAAAGCAAAACATGAACTCGTTGCTGATTGGTTTTGTTTGTATGATGCCAAACATCTTTCCATTTGGAAACATCCAGGTAAACGGTGAAACGCCTGCTTTTCTGTGGATACTAAATAAACATAGTATATATGTACCCTCCTAGTAAAGCAGCTGAAGGACACAAACCATTTCCTTCAGTTAAATTATAAAAGATGCAGGTCTGACCCATTCGTGTCAGTGGAATTGAAGAGCAATATTCTCATTATTTACACAATTTTAGTCCTTTGAACATGTAGCATTCGGCAGAGCAGAAATAAAGGAAGCTAAATTTTCATTTCAAGTGTCCTCGGTGTAGCTAAGGTTCTGCATCTGTTCACAAATTGGCCTGTCCATGTGCTAACAATGAACATCCAAAACTGAAAGGTGCTTAATAAGCACTGGACCAATTCCATATACCTTTATCTCATCACAAACACACTTGGCTGACTTAGAATAATAACTAAGATAAAGCAGTATTTTTTAAAAAATGAACACTTAACAGGGAGAAAATGAATTTGATTCTCATAATTTTTCACTCAATAACGCAGGGTAAAGATTAGTGCTACAGAGCAATAAAACAGACCAGATTAACTATTTACTGAATTTTTGCTTTTTAATGGCTAATTATAAAAAGGCTTTGCTTAGTAGAGCAAAAAGGAAGCCCACACACAGGCATCTGAGAGGTGTTTGTAGCTGGAATGCTAAGGGGAACAGGTGGCTTTCCAAAAGAAATTGGATGATTCCAATTTAACTGAGAAGCTATTTGAGCAAAACAGTAAATTTGGCAGAAGATGTAAAGTTCCAAATACAGCTGACATTCAAATATGAGAAAATGAGGGGCTGAAGGGTACAGACATTGTTTTTGAATTTATTGGATTTGAGGACACCCTACATCCCCAGTTTTCCAGTCTTCTCTTCAGGAGCCTCCCAGCCCCAGAGTCACAGTCAGGGTACAGGTCAGGGGTCAACCTCACATCTTCCCAGACTGACTCTGCTTGAAGCTCTTCCACAGATTGAGCCCCTTTGTGTATTTTAGTTAAGAACAGGATCGTGGGACCCAGAGATCCTTTTAAACCACTGCCTTATATTGATATCAAAATTATATTTCCTTAATCTGTTTATTTTAATCCCCGTGTAACACAGGATCAGACAGTAAGCAAGGCAGGCTTGGAGGACCTTGAATGGCACAAGGAAATGGGCTTAGGATCCTGCTTTGGTACTGATCACCCATAAAGCTGATCATAAACAGCTGTTCAACTGCGAGCTGACTGCTTCAAAGCACACATGACGGGAAGTGCCACAACCCATCACCTGCCATTCTCCCCTCCCCCAACCTTATTAAAAATAAGCAATCTATTCCAACTGTGATTGGATTGCCATGCCACCGAAACTGGCACAGTGGTTCTAAAATCTTCTCCCAGCAGGACAGTCCATCGTCTCACTCACACTGCCTCCATAGTTCCTTCACTTTCCCTTGGTGCCTCTATCGTCTCTCAGAACAGGACAGTGAGACGGTCCTGGGCAGGCAGGAAGCCCTTATTCCACTGCGCATACACACAGCACAGAGCAGACCTGGGCAAGAGCCCAACAAACATGGACTCAACTGAAATACTGAGTTCCACCTAAGGGGAAATAGCAAATGAGAGAGCAGAAGAGGAAAAAAAGATGCTGAGAAAAAAAGGGAGAGAATGGTACACATGTAGGTGGCAAAGATGGTAACTAACATCTGGTCTGAAGCTTCCACCAGCTCAACCAGCCACCCCACAGCTCAGGGGCTTTCCTGCAGCGTCCAGGTTAAGAGACGTGGGGAACAGCCTGGTGAGGTGAAAAAGGGCTCTGGTAAACCCTGGATGGAATCCCAGCCCTGCAGTTCTCAGCAGGTGACTGTGGGTAATTTTCTGGGCATTAGGTCCCTCATCTATAAAACAATTTAACACAGCCAATCTGTTGTGGAGATGAGACAAATTTAGTACAACGGTATTGCCTGACACAGAGTAGGTGCTGAATATATGATTGCTGTGGTTATTTTTCTTACTAGAGCAATAGAAAGAAACATAGGAAAGAATAGAATTGTAGAGAATTAAGAAGTGGAAAGCCTTTATCAAGCATAAAACATATTTAAACCAAACTACCTCAAGTGTAACACAGCAAGAGAGAAAACAAAGTTTAGATCTTACAGTATTATTTAAATCATATCAGAGCATAAATCTTCCAAAATATCTAGCAATGTAGCATACATGGAAACAATTTACATTCTCAAACATTTGGAGATTAAAAAGTAAATAAATATTTTTCAGTAAAATTAGATGAGAAGTTATGGCCAGAAAAAAAAGATTTCGTTTGGAAGAAAACAACAAAAGCAAGACAGCTGGAGAACAAAGACATCGTGCCTCAAGGATGTATCTCCAGCCTCATTCCCCAGCCTGGCTGCCAGGCACGACCAGCTGCAGAGCTTTCGAGGTTTGTTTTTCACATAGATTTTTTCTTTTTAAAAAGCAGATTTATTCAGGATATCCAGGATAGGACTTGGGCACATGTGTTTTTAAAGCCTTGCAGTGCCCTGAGCCATAGTGTATATGCACATGTGTTTCCATGATACACTAAGTCAGAGGGACCCTCTCAGTGGGATTTGGGGATTCACTCCTAATACAGCAAGCCTGCAGGCATCACCCAGAGATCAGGGCAAGGAAGGGAAGCTCCTGCACTGGAATCTTGGAAGTTCTGACTGCTCATATGATCAGGGCATTTTCTTTTCCCTCCAACTTCTGAACACACATCCTTCACCCCCCACCATGCCTCTTCCAAGTAAATATGGTCTTATCCATCACCATACTGGGCAGGACTACCTATGCACCTCCACACTCTACCACATCCTCATCCCTGAGGTGAGATTTTATTATTTCTTGGCTCCTAAAGTGTTCTGTTACATTTATTTTAGTTCAATTTTACCTAAATATGACTTTTGAGGGAAGACAGGGATTAAGGAGGATGTAATGTGTTTATGTGGATCAAGGCTGAGACTACAGTGAGACCCATATTCCAAAGGGGCACTGGTGCATCTGGCATGTGGGGAGTAGGTAACTTGTCTTGTTCATTTTATGGATGGACAGATTGACAGGACTTATACCTAAGGCATCTCTTCCACACCTGGACCCAATTTAGATAATGAGATTCTGGACTTTGAGCAGATCCTGTAACGTGGTAAGGCTCTTGGGGACCTTGGGGGTGGAGGTAAAGAATTCCGTATGTGGTAGGGGCATGAATAACTGGTGGCCAGAGGGTGGCCAGTGATGGTGACCCTCATACTCCTCCTGGTTTTCACATTCTTGCATAATCACCTCCCTTTGAGTGTGGTATGACCTGTGGCTTGTTTCTAGCCAACAGAATATGGCAAAGGTGATTGAATGTTCATGATTCCACATATGTGATTACATAATTATGTAACGTAAGAGTGTAGTGTCTATTTTTTTCCTCTGTTTTTGGCTTTGAGAAAGCAGCAATGTTGGGACACCCTATGTGGCAAGGAACTGTGGACAGCCTCTAGGAGTTGAGACTGGCCTCTAGCCAACAGCCAGCAAGAAAGAAAAAAGAAAAGCCCTTAGTCCTACACTTACAAGCAATTAAATTCTGCCAACAGCATGAGTGAGCTTGGAAGAATCTTCCCCAGTTTAGCCTCAGATGAGACCATAATCCTGGTCTTTATTGCAACCTTATAAAACACTAAGCAGAGGATCCAGTTAAGCTGTGCTCAGATTCTTGATCCACAGACACTGTGAGACAATAAACGTGTGTTGTTTTAAGCTGCTAAGTTTGTGGCAATTTGTTACACAGCAATAGGTAACTAGTTCAACTCTTGTGCAACCCTGAGAGTGAGTGCCTCCTTAAGTTTTGGAACCTAAGCATCAACTTTGCCTCACCCTAGTCCCAGCCCTGATGTGAGCTGCAGTTTAGAATAGGTACAAAGAGTACCTGAACAAGTAGTGTCATTGGGCCGCTCTTATCAATTTCCAGAATCTCTCCATTTTTTGTTCCCACCAGGATATGTCCATGTCCCAACGTGATGGCACGAATTGAAGGGTTATCTTCCAAAAGCAAGCCTGGGAAGAGGATGGCATATTTAATAAAATAACAAAAACACTGCTTCTCAGTATAAATTCAATTTGTATAGCTCCAAAGAACGAGGTACTAGGCAGTCAGCCTGGACATTTCTACCAGGAGAAGAGAGTTCAAAACATGGAAGAGGGAGAAAATTGATTGGCTAATAGTTTTCTAAAAACTTTAGTACCATCTTCTCCATCCCTATGAACACAAAGATTTCTATTACATGTTTAGAAGTGGCACCTTTTGAGCTAGTCGACAATGCTGATCTTTTAATGGCATAAGTCTTCAAGCATCTTTCAAACATATCATCCCAGAGCTCCACGATGCCGTCCTTTCCACCCGTTACAAAGCCCTGTGAAGGCACACATGGGAGGTGTTATATACACATCAAAATGACCAATTACCCACTTGGCCCCAGAAGGATTCCCCCATGAGTAAGGCAGCTTTGTGGATGTTACCTTCCTAAATATATGAGATGGAAAACTCTGCTGATAACAATGTTTGAATACTATTTTCTGGGAGCATTTCTCCAACACTCCCCTAGCAAGATTAAGCACTTTCTCATCATGTATCCATTGCACTCTCTTCAGAACACTGGTTGGCAGCTGGCCCACTGATCAAGCATGACTGTGCCTGTGCCCAGTCTCCCAACCAGAATGTGGTTCCTACAGAATGGAACCAACCTCAAAACCTAGCAGAGTTTCTGGTATCTCACATACTCTGACCAAATGGATTGAAGTTAACATCACAGTTTAAAATTATTGTTAGACATTTAAAAATAAAAGTCATGTCCAGAAGAAAACATCACTATTTATTAAGAGTAACTTAGGTACTTCATACAATGAAACTATCCTATTTCATTCAATAGACATAATTACCATAATTAAAATCCAGATTAATTTTTACAAAAACCTGGAAAGTAAAAAGCTTAACATATTGGATTTTTTTACTGAACAGTGATCTTTATTCCTGTTCTAAGCTTATAATTTTTTGGCTGTACTAGTTTTCCTTTCTGGTAATTTATTATATATGCCAACTGTTCTTAGAGGGTTTTTTTTTTTTTTAAAGAAAAAAGCTGAGTAATTCATTGCTTCCTCAGCAACTTTTAATTTAATGCATTTTTACAAAGTTTACAAAGAAATAATATTTTGAAGTGTGTAACATTAAACATCCTTATCCTTATATAGAATTTGTACCCAGGAAAATTCAATCCCCAAATTAAATTTAAATGCAGTACATTATATTGTGATATCCTTGTCTTTTCTCATGATTTTGCAGCTTAATTTACCAAACAACAATAGCTTAAACAAGTTACACCATATTTACTTCTGGGCCTACAGAAATTCTTTCTTCTTCTTCAATCTTTTCTAATACTTGCCAGTCTAACCAAAAACATATTTGCCAGTAAAATAAAAACACAAACAAAAAAACAAAAAACAGCTTAGCCACTAAAACAACCATTGTAGTTGCATATCTAACAAGAACCTACTTTTGTAGTAGAATCAACACATTTGCCTAAGGACAGGTAAATGAAAATTGAGGCGTGGGTTAGGAGTAGTAGATGGCTTAAACTGGAGGTCAGAGGGCACAGATGAAGTGGTACCACCAGCAAACTGGAAGTAACTGAAAAGAAGTTGATATTTGCTGTCAAGTTGATTGAATAAAGTGTTTTAAAACACTGAAGGTGCTATGGTTTAAATGTTAGTCGCCTCCAAAACTCACGTTGAAATTTAACTGCCTCTGTAACAGTATTAAGATGTAGGAACTTTCAGAGGTGACTAGACCATGAGGGATCTGCCCTCATGAATGGGTTAATGCCGTTATTGTAGGAGTGGGTTCATTATAGAAGGGTGATTTTGGCCCCTCCCACTCTTATTGGCCCTTCAGCCATTGGGTAACACAGCAAGAAGGCCCTTCCCTGTTGCAGCCCCTTAATCTTGGACTTCCCAGCCTCCAGAACTGTGAGCCAATAAACTTCTGTTCATTATAAAGCACCTAGTCTCAGAAATTCTGTTACAGCAGCAAAAACAGACTAAGACAGAAGGTAAGTGTAATCTTTGTAAAGGGACACTGAAAGGCAAGTAGACAGACCAGGGCAATCATGATGAGCTTGAGTGGAAATATGGCCAGTGAACAGTCTTCACTCTAACACTCTTGTGAAAGCTGAGCCTTTCTATACAGGAGCAAGCTGGTTATGGATGTAAATTTCTGTCATAGCAAATCGATGTCTGGAACAATAATGTAACCACCTGGTACTTTTAGGTCTCTGCCCGTTGTGTCACCAAGGAGGAAGACAATGCTGAAGTATTTCTCAGGACTCTTCTGCTGCTAAGTGTCCACATTTATCCTGGCACTTCTTAAGGGACTCTTATGAGTGGAGGCCAGAAAGAGAATGTGTGGAAAAAGTGGAGAGAAGCTGCATATAAAGAAACAACTATAAATGAAATTATAAAAATATCTTTGCTTTCCTCCCTATTGTCTCTTGACGGAGCTTCATGACAACTACTTCCTAATTCAGAAAGGCCTGTTTTAGATACAGGCATCCTCTTGGTGGGCCATCCTAAGACTACCTTATAATTTTAGAAGGCTGATGTGGAAAATGAATGCTGAAACGCAGGCCATACCTTATCCAATGCATACATAGCAAACACAGGCCCATCATGAGCTTTCACTGTCTTCAGTAGTAGAATGTCTTTCCAAATAAAAATATCTCCAGTAGCTGCTCCTGAGAACACTAGATCTTCCATTCGTCCATAAGAAACACACATCATTGTTTCCAATTTTCCAATGCTTCCAAAAGTTCCTCTTTTAGAAGTGAAGCCCCCACCTAGAGTGGATCAAGAACAGTTATTATTTAAAAAATCTGGCACTTCCTATGAGCATATAGAATGCCTACTTCCGTGAGAAATCTGGTGTTTCTCATTAGGTATTTATGTAAAGATGTCTAAAAGTGGCAGAGAACATCACAAGCAAAAATATTGTAAGAGTATTTCTCATTCATTCATTAACTCAGCGTTCACTGAACCCCTACATGTGGCAGGTGCAGTGCTCACTGCTGGGATATGAAGATGAAAAGAGGGTTCCTGCATTCAAGGAACTCAGAGTCTGGCTGGAGGGAGGACTCAATATGCATCTCACTCCAAGACACGTGTCTAACTGAGGCTCAGCACAAGTTCTGTGTCAACCAAGAGAAAGAGTCACTAAGTGCCTAGAGGAGCAAGCAAAGTCTTCATGAATGCTGACCAAAAACAATAAAAATAGTACTGACTATAAATGTAAAATATAAACATGTTATATGTGCTCTGCTTATTTATCACAGCAATTTTGGGGTGAGAAAAATGAATTGTTTTGTAGGAAAATGTAGTATACGGGACAAGTCATTAGATTTGCCCCTTATACATTCACATTTCCCCACACTTCCTGTCACTGAGAAACCCAGCTTTATTCATGACAGTTATGCACAGGCTGGCTTTCCAGACATATTGGGTGGCATTACCTTCTTTTAAAAGCAAAATGCACTGAAACAGAACCTTATTCACAGTTTCTGCATAATAAAATTGGGCTTGGTACCAAAGCTGATATGAAGAATTCAGATTCAATTGTATTAAGTTTGACTTATTAGTGAGAAGACTAAGGTATCCTTTATGTTTTCTCATGCTTATTTATTTATCATTATTATCAACATGAAATCCACCAATATTTATTGGACCACCTATTTGTGGGCAGACTCAGGGTTTAATTCAGGTTTAAATTCAGTAATAGATAAATAAAGGAACCCTCCAAATAGATACAATTTTATTCACTCAACTGAAATGATCATTTTATTTCCTGTGCAGTAGTCTAACATAATTACTGCTTTCAGAACAGACGACTAAATATAAAAATGATTATTTTCACAGCAGAACATTTTCCAAAGCTTTCTAGGTATTGATGAATATGCATAGCATCATATAGAGTGTTCTAAGCTTCAAAGCGTTCTAAGTGAGTTTGGGAGTGAACTTTTTTAGGCGCATTTTTATTTTAGATTGCAGAGACAAGCCAGGTAGTAGCAGTAGTTTCGTTTTGTTTTTCTTTCCAGCTAGGGTCAAGCTCTCAGTCACATAAATGATAAACCCAAAGGACAGTACCTGCTTGTTGCCAGAACTTGATGTGCTTTATCCCAACTGTAACCAGTTTGTCAACATGGTGTGGGTTACACTTTACCACAAATATCTTATCTTTATGTCCTCTGTAAGAGACAAATAGGAAATAAAAGTCTAGTTTGAATGGAAGCAACAGTTTTATTAAAAGCATGCATTTGGTCTAATTTTAAGCACATCTAACAGGACAACTAAATTAGAAAATGGTTAAAAATCCACACAGGCATCTACATTAAAATAATGAGCTTTCACTTTTCTTTGCATGTTTGAGCCCTTTCTTCTTACCCTAATATTGCTGCCAAAGTTTATTTACTTATACGTTAAACAAAGTAATGAAACATTTAAAACATGTCATAATGTCTCCATAAGATAAAATTAATGCCACCACTGTGGGGTTGCAAGTAATTCTGGGGATATGCAGAAGGAAAGAGATAGTATTGACTCCTCTTTTTCTCCTCTTGTGCAGGAGGAAAGAGATAGTATTAACGAAAAGCTTCACATGAACCACTCTTGCTGTGGAAAGCATTGCTCTGGGTTAAATGGGTTTTCAGCTGGAAACATATCATCTAGAAGTTGAAGCCCTGGACCCACAGCTATGGAAAGAGAAAGGATGTCTTCTATTGATTCAAGGCACTTTGGGATGCTGCACATTCAGAGATGTAGGTTTATAACTCAAGGGGCAGAAGGACAAATATAAATGTAAAGGCCAATTGTAGACCTGGGCTGTAGACTTGGCATCTCACAGCATGAGAGGGACTATTTGATGGTCTTTGATATGTTAGGACATAATTTTAATAATGTAAAAAAAAAAAGCAATTAACAAAAAGAACATGACTGACCAATCTGTCTTATGAATATAGACACAAACATCATAAATATTAGCAAATGGAATCTGAAAGCATATTAAAAATAATACATTAGGACCAAACACAAGGGTGGCTCAATATTAAGGAATCAAGTAATACAATTGATCATATTAATAGATGTAAAGAGAAAAATCATATTATCATTTTCAGATGCTGAAAACGTATTTGACAAAAATCTAACACTCATCCATGATTTAAAAAATAAAACACTCAACACCCAATACAGCAGAAATTAAAGGATGCTTCAGACTTGTCCTTTAGATATTTATATTTCCCTGTACTTCATCATTGAGAAATCCAGATTTATTCAAGGTAACTATATATAGGCCGGCTCTCCAGACATGCTATGTGTCATTATCCTTTCTTTAAAGACAGAACATGCTGAAATAGCTTATTCATCATATTTGTGTGTACACACTCAAAAGATTCTTACTTAATGGCATTCCCAATAGAGTCAGGATAATTACCACTACCATTTAACATCATATTGAACACATGAACTAATGCAGTTAGACAAGATTTTAAAAGGCACAAGAGTTGGAATGGAAGAGCTAAAACTAATCATATTTGCAGATTATACATATCTAAAAAATTCAAAGGGAATTAATTTTAAAATGACTACAGATAAGACATTTTAGTAAAGCTGCATTATATAAAATTCAATGCCAAATCAATAACCTTTGCATATACAATGACCGGTTGAAAAATATGATGGAGCAGAGGACTCTATTTATAAACAATAAAAATAACAAGGCATAAACTCAACAAGAAACATACAACATATAAAAATGAAGAGAGAAAAAAGACCTGATCTGTAAGATTAAAAAGGCAGACTTTAAAAAATAGAACCATATTCCATGTTCTTGGAAAAGAAAACTCAATCCTAAAGATAGCAGTTATCCCTTAGTTTATAAATTCAACTTAGTTCCAATAAAAAGACCACGGGGGGTGTGTGTGTGTGTTTAATCCGGAGTTAGACACCTTGATTTTAAAGTTCTCATGGAAGAATAATCCAGCAGGAATGACCAGGAAAATGGAAACAGAAAAGCAGAGTGCAAAGAGTAGCTCTCCTAGATATTAAAACAATCTATAAAGGCTCTGTAATTAAAACAGTATAGTACCTGTGTATGAGTTGACTGACAAATGACAAAACAGAAAATCTTGAAACAGACACACATAATGAATATAAAAATGTAGTGTATAACAAAGACAAGGTCTTATATCAATAGCAGGAAAGATGAACTTTTAAAATAAATGGTGTTTGACGCCAAATGCTGGCTAGTCTGTGGAGTGATAAGAACTCTTGTTAATTGCTGGTGGGAATGCAAAATGATACAGCTATTTTGAAAGACAGTTTGGCAATTTCTTACAAAACTAAGCATATTATTACCATATAACCAGCAATTATATTCGTTGATATTTGCCTAAAAGAGCTGAAAACTTATGTCCACACAGAAACCTGCACATGGATATTTATAGCAGCTTTATTCATAATTGTCAAAACTTGGCAGCAACATAGATGTCCTTTAGCAGGTGAATGGGTAAACAAACTGTGGTACATCCAGACAATGGATATTATTCAGTGCTAAAAAGAAATGAACTACCACATCATGAAAAGACATGGAAGAAAAGTAAATATATATCATTAAGTAAAAGAAGCCAATCAGAAAAGACCATATACTGTATGGTTTCAATTATATGACACTCTGGAAAAGGTAAAACTACAAAGATGCTAAAAAATTAGTGGTTGCCACAGTATACAGGGGAGGGAGGGATGAAGGGATAAATAGGCAGAACACAAAGAACTTTTAGGGCAGTGAAACTCTTCTGAATATACTGTGGTAACTGCAGAATCAGCCCAGTCTGGTTCAACTTTACATAATACAATGGTGAGTTGTTTTTCAGTTATCATGGAACCCAGGTTGCAAGTTATATAACTTGATCATGCCCAGACGAACCAAGCGTGCAACCATGGGTGGAACCTAAGTGACTGGACCAAGGAACAGGGACCAAATTAAGAACTACACACCTCATGGCATGATCCAGTCCTATCATGTCTCCCGGCAACACTGCATTCTAAGATCCAATCAGATCACGCCTCATTACCCGCTGCTATGAATCCGGCCCCAGCCCCCAGCTCGAGAGAGAGATTTGAGCATTGCCCCCTGTCTCCTTGCCGTCAAACTGCAATAAACTCTTTCTTTTCACAAAAGCTGGTGGCATAGTATTGGTGTCTATGCTTTTTGGGCAGCAAGCCCATTGCTAGCTTGGTAACAGTATCATGATAGATCATGTGTCAATATACATTTGTCAAAACTCATAGAATGTACAAAACAGAGTGAACGCTAATATAAACTATGGACTTCGGGTGATAATCTGTCAAGGTAGGTTCATGAATTGTAACAAATGTACCACTCTAGTGCAGGATGGTGATAGTAGGGGAGGCTGTGCATATGAGGAGGTAGGAGGTAATGGGAACTCTCTGTACTTTCTGCTCAATTTTGCTGTCAACCTAAAACCACTCTAAAATATAAAATCTATTTAAAAAGGGAAAAAATAGTGTTTGGAACACCTTGGCAGCCATAAGGAAAAAACAAAGTTGGACCTGTTCCTCAGATACTAGAATAGATTATAAACTATTTAGAGACCTAAATATAAAAGATGAAGCCATAGAACATTAGAATAGGTGATTTCTTTTAAATGTGAGAATGGGCAATATTTTTCTAAATATGAAAATCTTGAAGCAATAAAAGATTAATAAATATAACCACATAAAAATAGAAACTTATTGCTTGATGAAAAACACCATAGCAAACTCAAAGGATGAATGACAAACTGGGAAAAAAAATCAGCAAGTTATAGACAAAAATAAAATAACCCTAACATTTAAAGAAACACTTCCTGTGAGAATTATATTTCGGAGAAACCAAATGGTTCATGAGGGAAAATTCTTGTTTATAAAATAATTCTAGCTAATATGAAGAATGAATAAAATTAGAAAATTACCACTTTTAACCCAAATTAAGTAATCAGTTTAGCCCAAGGTTGTCAGCTGATGCTACAACCGTTAGAAAATGTGTTGATGGGGAGCTGTGTAACGAAAGGATCAGGTCAATACTCCCAGAACCCACCAATTGAGCTGAGTATGACTGACAGCAGAACAACTAGACCTTTTGGGCAGCAGCATACACCAAGGTGGTGCTGGGGAAGTGGTCCATCCTGGAGGGAAGGAATTCCATCACTAACATTGTTTAGAATTGCCAGCAAATGGGAATAATAAAAAGCAGTATGGCTCTTAGTTATTTTCAAATTCTCTATAGATAATATACCCCTATTGCTTGCACCTGGGAAGGACCATTCTACTGCCTCCCTGCTCTCTGGTATACCATCGATTTTATCTTTTCTGATGTGACAGGAAGTACCTATAAAGTATTCTTGCCTAAAAACTTGAACATGGGTGAAATTATTTGCAAATCATATATCTGATAAGGGACCTATATTCAAAATACATTAAAACTCTTAAAACTCAGTAATAAAAAGACAAATAACTCTATTAAAATTGGGTGGTATCTTTAAACAGACATTCTACAGAGAAAATATACCCAGTCAGCACATGAAAACATGCTCAACATCATTAGCTATTGGGAAAACCATAATGAGATAGCACTTCACACTCACGAGGTGCCTATAATAAAAACGAGACAATAACAAGTGTTGGCCAGAATGTGGAGAATGTGTGTTTCACGTTTTGAGGCACTAATGTTTTCCAAGTTGCTGCACCATTTTCCATTCCCACCATATCTAAAGGTAAAATATGAAGCTGAATAATAGATTAAAAAAAGAGGCCAGGCGTGGTGGCACACGCCTGTAATCCCAGCACTTTGAGAGGCTGAGGTGGGCAGATCAGCTGAGGTCAGGAGTTCGAGACCAGCCTGGCCAACATGGTGAAACCCTGTTCTCTACTAAAAATACAAAAAATTAGCCAGGAGTGGTGGCAGGCACCTGTAATCCTAGCTACTAAGGAGGCTGAGATAGGATAATTGCTTGAACCCAGGAGGAGGAGATTGCAGTGGGCTGAGGTCGCACCACTGCACTCCAGCCTAGGTGACAGAGCAAGACTCCATCTCAAGAAAAAACAAACAAAAAAAAAGTTTTTTTTTAAAAAAAAAAAAGAGAGAGAGAAGGAAAGATCTGTGCAACGTGTAGGATGCTGATCATTGTTGCAACTGGGTGACGGGTACAGAGGGTTCATTATGCTATTCCCTCTACTTTGGCGTAACTTTGAAATTTTCCACAATAAAAAGAATAGAATGTCTCCTGATCCATTATGGCTACATGAATGTGGACCCTACGATGAGAGGCAAGGAAGAGATGGAATTCTGTGGCTCTGACTCTTTGAAAATCAAAAGTGAACATGGACATTAGAGCCAGGATACATCACTGGACATACCGTGAACAATTAGGGGAGAAAAAGGTCTAAAGGTGAAATGTGTTTAACCTCTTAAAGTTTAAGAGAAGAAATCAACCAGATAACCATAAAAACGTTAAGCATCCAAAAAAAAAATTTTTTTTTTTTTTTTTTTTTTTTTTTGAGACGGAGTTTTGCTCTTGTTGCCCAGGCTGGAATGTAGTGTCACAATCTTGGCTCACTACAACCTCTGCCTCCCAGGTTCAAATGATTCTCCTGTCTCAGTCTCCTGAGTAGGTGAGATTACAGGCTTGTGCCACCATGCCTGGCTAATTTTTTGTATTTTTAGTAAAGATGGGGTTTCATCATGTTGTTCAGGCTGGTCTCAAACTCCTGACCTCAGGTGATCCACCCACCTCAACCTCCCTAAGTGCTGGGATTACAGGTGTGAGTCACTGCACTAGGTTTTTTTTTTTTTTTCCTCTTTTTTTGAGACAGATTCTCACTCTGTCACTCAGGCTGGAGTGCAGTGGTGCAATCTGGGATCACTGCAACCTCCACCTCCCAGACTCAGATGAGTCTCATGCCTCAGCCTCCCAAGTAGCTGGGACTACAGGTGCACGCCACCATGCCCAGCTAATTTTTTGTATTTTTAGTAGAGATGGGGTTTTGCCATGTTGACCAGGCTGATCTGGAACCCCTGACCTCAAGTGATCCACCTGCCTCGGCCTCCCAAAGTGCTGGGATTATAGGCATGAGCCACCATGCTCAGCCCAGTGATTTCTTGATTGGAGGAAAATCCCCCTAGATTCAAAATCATTCATATATACTTTAGAGAGACTAGAGAAAACCAAAATGAAAATAAAGAACAGATATAGCAAATTATATTTCCTAGAGATAAAAGATTGTTTCCTTGTATCTATACAATGTCAAACATTTACAAAAACCTTTTTTTGTGAGAACTTTTTAGTTTCCATCTAATTTCTTAGTGCCATTGTGATATTACAAAATACGTATGGGGTCTTCAATTCTCCCCCTCCATTTCCTGGCATACAACTCCTACAATCCTTAGGATCTCCAGTGAGGTCTTCTTGTATGCTCATGATTGACTTGATGGCTGCCAGCCCAGAGGTAGCTTCAGGATGGGAGCTGGTCACCAGAAAGACCAAAGCATTAATAGAGGGTTGGGACTTGCAGCCCCATTCCTGACCTTCAGGGAAGGGAGAGGGATCAAAGGTTAAGTTGCTCACCCATCGCCAGTGAGTATATCAACCATGCCTATGTAATGAAGCCTCCATTAAAAACCCCAAAGGACAGGGTTTGGAGAACTTCTAGATAGCTGAACACAAGGAGATCCCTGGAGGAAGGTGCACGCAGGGAGGCCATGGAAGCTCTGTGCCCCTTCCCATGTGCCTTGCCCTATATAGCTTTCCATCCATAACCTTTGTAACATCCTCTGTAATAACGTGGCAAATGAAGTAAGCACGTTTGAGTTCTCTGAGTGACTCCAGCAAATTAATGAAACCCAAGGTGGGATGAGGGGCACGGCCTCAGAAACTGAGCCCTCAACCTGTGGGATCTGAGGCTACCTCCAGGTAGACAGAGTCAGAATAGAACGGAACTAGAAAATACTCAGCTAGTGTCTGTCACAGAATTATTTGCTTGTTGGTGGGGAGAAATCTCCACAAGTTTGGTCACAGAAGTCTTCTGTGTTGACTGTTGTTGAGTGAGAAAACAGAAAAAGCACTTTGAGTTTGGGTGAGAGTTTTTGTTGTCCTACTCTATGTCATAAAAACACCGATGTTATTTCTGTTGTAGCTAAAGTGGCTAAGGATGGCATATACATGTTTAGCTAATGTCAGTATCTAAATAAAGAACACATTGCATACCTCTCATTTTTCTTTTACATACATGTTATACTTGTAGGGAAGTTGCCTGTAAGTGTAGGTGTGTGTGTGCACGCATGTGCATGTGTGTATGTATAAGCAAAACAAAATGCAAAGAGTTTGTCAGACCTTAGATGGTCAGAATAAGAACTTACACACTGTGCTGCTGTCCTAACACTGGATGATTCCTCATGCCCCATCACAAGGGATTCACCGCATGGGGCCACATAAACCCCATCAGCAAGCACGAAGGAAGGAGCCTCTTCCAGAGGCCAAGGGCAACTACACACTGGGTGACTTGGTTTCCATATTGTCCATTCAGAACTCCTCTGTTTGCACAGAGGCCCAGTCCTAGGTGTAATGTGGTTCTCCCTTTCTATGGCAGTAGCCTTTAACAGGAAGACTGATGAGTGTTTGATACATATACTCTATCTCCAAAAAAAATTTAAATTGGCTCAAAATATAGAATAAAACAGGAAACAAATTAGAACACAGTGAGACGATGTATTAGTGAAAAGAGCCAGTTACAGAGCATATGCACAATACCCCACATGTAAATAAAAATGAATACAAATACTAGAAAAATACATACTACAAGATATACGCTAAAATGTTAACCATGGCTACATCTGGGTAGTGGGATTATAGATGATTTTCCTTTTTTTAAGTGCTTTTCTCTGCTAATTTTTCTATAATGATCATACAATTTTTGCAAAACAGAGGAAAGAATAAGTGTTATTTTAAAAAAGAAAGTGAAAAAGAAAAGGGGCCCATATGGTATACAGGAGACTCTATCATAGTCATTGAGTGCATATAAAGGTAGGGACCTAAAATAGATGAAGTGGCGAAGCTAATACAGAAGCAATTACTTGGAAGTTCAATACGCCTGCCATATGCAGGCCTACAGTGTGTCCCTCAGCTTTCTAGCAGCAAAACTTTCAGACTGGCCTTGGAAGTGTTCTTATTGATAATTCTTTTTTGTCCAAGATCCCTGCTGTTCAAACTCTGAGATGAAATGTGTCTGTAGTTAGTCATTGTTCCCCAGTCACATTACCAGAGCAACACAAGTCCAACTAAAGGAGCACAGATGTACCTGATTAATCATCACATTATTCTACCCTGACTGACAGTGATGTTAGGCCCTGTAATTACTCCTATACGAGATCAGCCTTGGTTCTTAAATGGGCTACTTGTATACTAGACTAAAATTGGAATGATCTTTAGGGGGAAAAAAAAGACTGAAAAATTCATTTGTAATGGAGGTAACCTAAATCACTCATAAAAATTAGCAAAGATGCATGCGGGGAAATTGTTTAAATAGATTGGATTCAGTCTCACAGAGATCTTGTAAGTAAAATCTAGGGTATCTTGTAAATAAGATCTCTATGGTCCAATTCTGAATTTCTCCAGTTTCTGTGAGCTGCTAAAGAGTATGCTCATTTAAAATATTCTCACCAATCGGGGGAGGAGCAACTTCTGAGTGCCCGGGTGTACAGCTGGCACATGTCACCACGGCCACCAGCAGCACAGCTGACGATGCCACCACAGCTACCAAACATGCTCCTCCTCTGTGGAGAAACCTCACCTCCTGGGCGACGAGTGGTACAGAACAATCACCCTTGCTAAAACAGCACAGTCAGCCAGAAGCAGGTTTCTTGTTCAGCCTTGCTCTATAAATGAGGCTGGCAGTGATCGAGACACAGAAGTGAAAAATGAGGGGTAGGTCTGAATCAGTTTCTCTGTGAATTAGGCCCTCTTGGGAGCTTAGATGACCCTGGAAGCAAGGTATCATTCAGTTGATTACTTGTCACTTCTATCATGTCCCTGTTTAAATTTTTTTTTTTTTGAGATGGAGTCTTGCCCCGTTGCCCAGGCTGGAGTGTAGTGGCGCAATCGTGGCTCACTGCAATCTCTGCCTCCCAGGTTCAGGTGATTTTCCTGCCTCAGACTCCCGAGTAGCTGAGATTACAGGTGCCTGCCACCGTACCTGGCTAATTTTTATATTTGCAGTAGAGACGGGGTTTCACCATGTTGGCCAGGCTAGTCTCGAACTCCTGACCCTTAGGAGATCCGCCCGCCTCAGCCTCACAAAGTGCTGGGATTACAGACGTGAGCCATGGTGCATGGCCTCCTGTCTTTAAAAGTTTCTATCTACTTAAGCACTCTAAGCCCACAAATATAAGTTTTATTTATTCGTCTAAATTTCTCGTGTATCTATGTAAATATGTATCATTGTTAATATTATGCAAATAGATATTTACATAACTTTTATTTACTTATTAATGCAAAATCTACTATTCTTCCACAGAACTTTAATCCTTAATATTCCTCCTTGGAAATAGCACTGGTTAATGTCAATCCAAAATGTTCTCCTGGGCAATTCTGCAGGTGTCTTGTTTTGGGAATGTGTCATAAGGCTTAGAAGCGATTCCAAATATAAATTGTGTTATTAACATAACGGTGTTAAGTCAACTTTGTGTTAAACAGAAGCAGTAACACTATCCATCAAGTATATAAAATATATACTATTTTAATATTAAGAAATATTTCTTTCTTCCATTTCTATTAATGTTTCTGTCATAAAACTGGTGAGCCACCCACAGCTGCAGAGTGTTTTCTAGCAGGAAAATTGCATTTCTGTTGCTTTTGAAATCCAGACATGTGCTTTCCCTGAAATTATCTGTAGAGGCAGGTGGTATATTATCAGAAATATTAAATTCTGTATTTTAGTCTAGCGGGGAAACAGAGTTCTGATGAGAAGCTGAATCTGAGTACTAGAAGGGAGGAGAATGACAGTGAGGAATAGTAGAAAGAAAGACCAAAAGGAAAACCACTTGGGCAGGCAGATTTATGAGCTGCCATTTGTTGCCAAGAATTCAATCTCAACAGCAGTCACCAGAAAAGCTTCTCTTTTTCTCCTAAGATGGTCAGCTGGAGTCCTCAAGCCTCCATCTGCTGCTCCTCCGGGTCTCTAGCAATTTATAAATCTTCTTTCATTAAATTCCCACAAACCTTTTTTCCTATTTAATATTGTAGAGGAAAATATTAATTTAAAAAGTGAATATTGGGGTTCAAGGCTATTAACTTCAAAATGATTTTATATTGCAAGATAGAAAGGACATCATTAATGCAGGGAAGAATGGGGAGGTACACTGACAACACTCCTGGGCAACAAATTGTATTGCTGGGTCTTGGCTGCCAACTATTTTGACCCCTGATCAGGGTTGGGCAAACAGCTGAGCTCAATGCAAGTAGGAATGGAAAGTCATGTTCAGACTTAGCGCTGAATCAGCAGGCAGGAAGGCTGGGGTAAGGGAGGACAGGTGGTCTATAAACAGCAGTCGGTCTCAAAAAATCTATTTATAAGACGGGAGATTAGGGAAACAATTTGCCTGCTTTGAAAGCAAGTGGCAGATGCACTCAGTGGGGCCTCCTTTCCAGCATGCTGCAGCCTCATGACAAACGGTGCTTCTGACTCTGATGACATTGACAATCCTTCACCAGATGCTAGGACAGAGGAAAAACAAGGGGCAAGGCACCAGCCTGAGAAAAGTTCCTTTTGTATTGCTGAAATGCTTTGATACAGATTACACAGATCACTCAAAATGAAGCGGCGAACGACTCTCTGCAGAGGATTTCGGAATTTTCTGATTCACCGCAACAAACATTACCTGCTCTAAGTCAGGTTTGCCACCATGAAACACTGCAGTACTTTTTCACTTAGGTGCTAAGCTTTCTACATGAGTTTCACCTGAGTTTGAAGATGAAATCTTACCAGAAAATGAAAACTATTGACCTTTACTAAACCATGATATCAGCAGGATACCATAAGATCCCGGCAGCTTCTTACCTTGTTGTGGCTATCTTTTCTCCCTTTTTCCAGTCCCAAAATACAATACTGTGAAAATCGTCTAAACCAACCGACACCAGACATTTTCCATCAGCTGTATGAAAACAACACAAATGTCAAAATTTCTTCCATGAAAAAAACAAAACATTTCATATACTATAAAGAGGAATAAGTAATTGATCTTAAGAATTGATAACTGTTTGAGGTGACGGATGTGATAGCTGCCCTGACTTGATTACACAATGTATACATGTACTGAAACATCACACTATACTCTATAAACATGTACAATTATTATATTTTAATACATTAGAGGTATCATATACTAAATGGACCTCACTCAATGAAATGCAAGACTAGAGACAGCCGATCTTCCTAATGCATAATGGGCTGCAGAAGTAAATTGCCCACCTGACATTCTGAGACACAGAGCTAGAGAGAGACTCTCAGGTAAGCTACAAAAACTTTTGTCTATTTTGTGACAAACAAATCTCATGACATTTACTTGAGGTACCACTTGGCTTTGTGACCCTGAGACTATTTTCAGCTCTAAAAACTGGGTTAACTCTCCAAGTTAGGAATATTACAGAAACTAAATTTAACTTAAAAAATTCTTTCAAAAGATGATTTTACAATTAAAAAATTTTATGTTCCCTATCTCAAATATAGTGTGCTTGTTATAGGAAATTTAGAAAATATGGATACAGAAAAATTTTAAATCTTCCAAATTTCTAGGCTTACATTTGATATATATCCTACCAGTCTTTACATAAATGTGCTTAGAAAAAAACAATACCAGAATCATACTAAACAGGTTATCTAGTCTTTCTTCATCTATTATATCATGAACATTTTCCTTTAGTATTAAATATTACTTATAATTGTTTAGAAAACTGGCAAGAATAGATTATTGTAAATCCCTACGTATAACTGCTTATTGTCAGTTTTCGCATCACTTGTCTGCTTTACATTTCCAGGACAATTTATTTCTCTAAGAGAATAATAATTATCCATGATTACTATAATTTGGACATTTAGGTTATTTTCCCAAAAATTGTTTTAAAAATATACTGAATGCACAATTAAATTTCAAATAAAAACAGTTAATTTGCTTTTTCCCTTCAAGACAAAAGAAGAGGTATAGTCAATAAGCCTTTCCTTTGCTGCCTCCTTGCAAGGCTAGATTCAACACAGAAGCATCTCTGGGTCAGCAGCCTCCCTCTTCCACTAGCTGTGCGGTTGCTAGGAGACGAGTGATCAAGCTCATCCTGCGTCAGTATATCAGGGCTCTTCTCTGACTACCAAGGGCCAGCTATGAGGGTAAAGCAACACAGGACTGTGATAAATTGCCTCTCCCAGGTCTGCCAGTCCATTTGGAGGTCTCAACTGGTATTTTCAAAGGCAGACCTGCAGTAGACCCCAAATTAGGGTTGCCAGGTAAAATATAGAAAACCTTGTTAAACTGGCATTTCAGGTAAGCAGTAACTAATTTCTTAGTACAAGTATGTCCCATGCAATATTTATAAATATATTACATATTTATCCTTATTTTGCATGGAATATACTTATGACAAAAATTATTTACCTGAAACTCTAATTTAATTGAGCTTCCTATAATTTTGTTGGCTCAATCTGGCAATCCCATAATTTTGTTGGCTCAATCTGGCAACCTCATCTCAAATGCTAACCAATGCCCATGCTTCGAGGGCCCTTGCTTGTGCAAGAGACCCTTCTCCAACCAACTGGAAATGGTAGTCTCCTCCTCCTTTTCTGGACAAAGGAAAGTCAGAGAAAGAAAAAGTCTGGTTTAACAAACCAAATCCTCTCCAACCCTCCATCACTATTAAGTATGAGGCAAGGATTTGAAAGTTACATGACTTTTTCAAGCTACTCGGCTGTAGTATTAGATGAAGACATTAACACTTTCCTTAAGGGTTAAATCACCACCAGGTGATTATTATAAATTATGTCTTTCAAATCACAACCAATGATACCCCCTTATGCTTAAAGGTTACCAGGCTTTAAATTGGGCAAGGTCCCTCTGTATGCATTTAGGAGAAGGAACTAGTAATGACTTCCTATTCATTACCAACATTACTTTTTCCACAGCTCTTGCTATGGCCTGGTTGTTTTTATGTTGGCATGCCTCTGTATTTGATTTTATTTTTATTGGTGTTTTCTCTCTTTAAGATCATAACCTCTTTTGAGGCTTATAATAATCTTATCACACTTCCTTTGTAAGCCTCACACTAATCAAGCTTTCAACGAATGTTGATGATACTGGTGACATTGATGAGGAGGAGGAAGATAAAGACAGAATATGCCTATGGATGGTATAAATTGAAATGGAATGTACTATGTTATATAGCCATAAAGATTTTGGCCAAGTGCAGTGGCTCACATCTGTAATCCCAACACTTTGGGAGGCTAAGGCAGGTGAATCCCTTGAGCCCAGGAGTTGGTGATCAGCCTGGGCAACATGACAAAACCCAGTCTCTATAAAAAATACAAAAAAAATGAGCTAAGTGTGGTGGTGTGTATCTGTAGTCCCAGCTACTAGGGAGGCTGACATGGGAGAATCGATTGAGCTCAGGAGGTCCAGGTTGCAGTGAGCCATGATCGTGCCACTGCACTTCAGCCTGGGTGACACAGTGAGAACTTGTCTCAAAAAAAAAAATTTGTTTTTGGAGGATGAGTAAAGAGTGAGTACAAAGTTACAGTTAGGAAGAGTAAGTTCTGGTGTTACATTACATATTAAGGTGACTATAGCTAATACTGTGTTGTATATTTCAAAATAGCTAGAAAAGAAGATCTTGAATGTTATCACCACAAAGAAATGATAAATGTTTGAGGTGATGGATGTGACAGCTATTCTGATTTGGTCAATACACAATATAAATACGTATTGAAATGTCACATTATACTCTGTAAACATTTGCAATTATGTGTTAATTATAAACAAATTTTTAAAAAATTATTCATTTCAAAAACACTGCACAAATATTCAATGTCTTGTTGCATTCACTGACTGTATTTCACGTTTTCTTTTCAAATCTGTGTAGTTATATGTTCTTCTTGGAATGCAAGCACAAATACATTTAAAATAATAAAGTTTTATGTCATCTGAAGAAGGCCTAAGGGTAAGCTGATTTTGGGGTTGTAGGAGGTGAGCTTTTATTTTAGGAGAATTTCTGCAAGACCCTCTCAGCTTATCCTCACTGTTGCACCACCTTTCTAAACCAAAAAAGGTATTTTGATTCTGGTAGCAATGGAAGCAGCAGTGCAAACCTTGAGGCACCTCAACAACCATACCTCTTCTTTGGGATACTGACTTCCCTGAGTTCTGCCGATATGGGCTATTTCTGTGTATATACTACACAGTTTGGAAGTAAAATTGGCTACATTTTTACTCTCCCAGTTCTCACTTTCCCTGTAAGGCTTGGTCTTGCTTTGGAAATCTACTCTCTGGACAGTTAGTTGGAGTTTTTTATTTTTAGCCATGTTTTTAGAGTCTTAGGTAATGTCCTTTCACATCTTTCCAGTTACAGCATGCATTAATTATGGATGTTTGTGACTAGTCCAGAAATAATAGGAAGGCATTTAATGTCAACAGTAAAGGGTGAATTAGAAAAAGTTTTATTCAGACAATTATGAGTTGGTCACTCTATTCAGGGCTCATAAAAAATGCATAGGTTTTCTATTGAACACAATGAAATCAAGTCTCAGATGTGCTCTTATGGAAATCAGTATTATTCTATGAAGGTTTAAAAAAATTATATGGTTGATATTTAAGCTAGAAAATATTTATGTGGTTGACCTTTTCTATTTCTAATCTGGTTTTCTACTCATGCGGAAGCACTTCCCTCACGGCAAGCACAAAACAAAAATGGTTCCCCTTCCCCGGACAGTAATAAATACTGAGTTAAAAGAGCTTCTCAACTGAGATAATACAAATTCATTCCTCTTGTCCTTGTAGCCCAGTTACAAATTCTGTCCCAAGAAATGTTTTTGATTAAAAATGTCTTTTGTTTGCTTTCGAAAAGTGGCAAGAACAATCTAAATCCTCAGTTGTCTAATTTTCGCACTGTTTGCCTGCTTTATATATCCAGGACAATTTATTCTCTAGTAAGAGACAAGCACACTATCAGTAGGTGCCCACAAAACCCCCCAAATGAGCTAACTCCTAAGAGATGGGCAGCGACAGGGGTACTGAGGCACACAGATGGAGCACTAGCTAAATCATCACTGATGAGTGTCACGTCAGTGCCCTGTTTACATGGTTAAACAAGGTCTACGTAGTCTCCTCTTTCAACATTTCTACTTGAGCTACTCACTTTTCTATCAGTTTCCAAAAGAAGGTAGCATTCGTTGCCCTTGCTCATACTTCAGGTAAGTGTGTGTTTCTCGGCTGTTTTAGAACGGGATCTCTCTTCACTTGGGGCTGTTCCACATGAGGGCCTCTATGCACCACCATGTCTACTCCACAGTTACAGTGGAGGGTGGGAGGGACAGATGGACATGCTTACTGGAGGGCACAGGGAGCGGAAAGTGAGCCTGCATACCCGGGCATGACACTCTTGCCAAGTATACACACTAGCACCAGCAAAGGGAAGGGGCCGGAGGAGGCCTGACACAGAGGAGAACTCTTGGCATGCCTCCCGCCTGCTGTCAAACCCAGGCCTGGTGGCTCTCGCAATGGACCTGGGTTCTGCCTTTGGATCGGCCACTGCTGGCTTTTACCCAGGCCACATCACCAAACTTCAGGATCTCCATTCTCAGCCTATAAAGTGGTGCAGGGGTTTAAGACTCAAACTATATTATTGTAACAGACTGCTATCGATAGAAATTATACCAAACAGGCCTCAGCTCACACTTTCAGGAATCACCACAGGTCCCCACTCCCCTACTCCAAACCCCAGTCAATGACTACAGTTCATCTGTATGTAACCATTCATGGTAATGAATCACGTATCAGTGAAAGTTTTTCCACAATAGTCCTTAGTATTAGTACTTTCTAAAGCTATCAGATTCCTTTCTACCATTTACATATTGACATACTCCTTAACCTATAAGTCAAAAAGGTGAATTTCCATAATCACAAGCAACACACTTGCTGAAAAATGGGCTCTTTCCCAGTGATTGTTACCTGGGGAATGGAGACTGTATTGTTAAAATACTGAAATACCCTTATTATGCACAAATATTTCATGGTTGGGAATTTATTTGCCCAAGATGGGAATCAGAAGCAGTTACAGAATCGGGCTCCTCACCTCCTCCAGAGTATCTCATTTCTCTACCCAGGCACTGATCTGAAGGGCTGTCTTATGGGAAAAAGGTTTCTAAGCTCACTTAACTTCTTGTTCTTTCTTCTATAATACTAATAAGTCCAGAAGAAATGTTAGCTATCTGAAATGCAGAGGCCACATTACAGGGGACCAGCTTATTGCTATGAACTCAACTCATAATTAATGTCTTTGATCTGCTAATCTCTTCCTCCAAAGGTATTTAAATAACATGGGCTAATTATTTTGATTTTAAAAAATAGAAAATTAATCAACTCTATGGAGGAAATAACCTAATGATTAAATTCTATTTATATTACTCTAAATTTCTGGCCACTTTGTTTATATGCTAATACACATATGCACATTTTCATTTGCAATCAGTGATAGATGGTGTTTTGAGTTCAGTTTTTTCTTTCATCCTGATACATTGAAATGTGCATAAAATACAGTCTTCATATTTGTCATTTTGAATTACAGCTTTATCATACATTGCCAGATTGTTCGCTAGGACTGAGTCAATTTTCAGTGCTGCCAAGAGTATGAATATATTGGATTCCCAATAATGTGGTAAACATTTAGCTGTTGTTATTTATTTTTGCTACTTTAATGGGCATTTTACCACTCTTCTAAAGCATATTAATTACTTATATTGAGTATACACATATATGTCTGCTAGCAAAATTAATTTTAGGAAAAGGGCAGTTTGGCCACTGAGGAGTGGAACTATGAAGAACAAAAAGCAGAAGGAATTCATCCACATCTTTGAAATACGATCATATTGAAACTAAAATTACAGTTTTTGACACATGGCACACCTATTTTAAAACTGCATGTCCATCGAACTTCCGGGAGTGTGGACTTTGTATTCACTGTTTATTGAGTGAATTACTTAGTGTGTTATTCAGCTGGCAGGGGGTATGTGGAGTTCTCTCTCCCTTGACACTTACGCCTTCTCCTACCTCACGTCACCAGTGTAGAGCATGAACTGTTTAGCCTTGATTTTTACTAATTGAATAATCACCGAAGGCACTGAATAACTTCTAATAATGATACAGCAGCTCAGATTTGTAGAGTAATTTACAGTATGTGAGAACAAGCCTGTTACGAAAACTAAAAATTGCCCCATGTTGCATTTGTCAGCCAATGAAGGTAGTTTTCACCCAAACGTGGTTTATATTATATTATATTTCACCCAAACGTGGTTTATATAATTCTATATTATAAACCCAAATAGGTTTATATCCCTATTACTGCTAGAATAATAGGGAAAGGCAAGATAAAGTGCATGAAGCAGAACCTCATTTGTTCATTTAGTCATTCACACTTTTTTAGTAGCTTCTATTTGCACAGCAGTATGACATGTGCAGTGGGGAGCAGAGAGATGGGATTTGCTGCCAAGTAGTTTACTGTGTGTGAAATGCATGGGAGATGATGACACAAATAACTACGTGCCACATGGAGTGTCACAAGAACAATGGGTGCCATAAGAGCAATGACAACAAAGGGCTAAGGGATGCAGAAAAAAAGGGATGCAGAAAAAAGGACAGGTTATTTCTCCCTGTAAAGTTGGAAGAGAAAACTTCCAGCTTGACCTTAAAGGATGGGAGGACTTGAAAAGACACATTAGAACAGCATGAGCAAAGAACACAGGCAAAAGAAGGGCAAGAGTACATGTAGCCTCCACAGTTAGAGAGACGTGAAGGAGCACTAAGGGCTGGTGGGTTAAAAATACTGCTAAGGAAGGTTAAGGCCAGATCAGGGAAGGCCATGGATGTCCCAAGGGCTCCACACTGAGTCAGCCAACCAAGGGGAATCCATGTGGTGGCAATGGTAACTGTGCTTCTGGGAGACTCCAGAAGAGGGTAGGATGGACTGAGGAAGTGGGATAGAATCAGAGACCAGCATGACTACCATGGTATAGATGAGAGGGAGTGAGGGCTTGAACAGGGAGAGGAAGGGATAGGGAAGAGAGATCAGGCTTGTGGAGTTATGGAATTTAATATTACACGGGTTACACTGGTTAAGCACTTGAATAAAATTTAGAAAAAAATTATAAAAATAGCTTTCTGTAGAAAGTCTAGAATTCTTTTTCTATTGATCTAATTTCTACAGTTTGATTATTAAAAATTTCTACAGTTTGATTATTAAAAATTTCTAGGCAGAAATACTTTTTGTGATAGGCCTTCATTCTCAAACGCTAGCTTAAAGAAAACTCACTCTAAAGGAACTTACTTTCTTCAGTTATTTCTTATGATACTGTGTTCAAATTTTAAATTAAGATGAAAACTTCAGTTCTATTTTTTCAACATAAAAGTTATTTCCAAAATACCAATGTTGTAAAGTGACCCTCTGCAGAGAATTTGCAGCCTTCTCTCTAGTACTTTGTATTTTCAATCAGAAGTGATGTGCTCCCACTTATTTGGAGAGATGAAATTGATGTTCTGAGTCACTGCCAGATATTTGCGACTAAGTCAACAGCAACAGCTGCTCTGGATTTCAAATTGCTCAAGCAAATACAGAACACAGTGTGAGCTCTGGGTAATGACTTGGGAGAGAGAAAATGAAGATGGGAAGGGGTGTGTAATCTAAAGGCCACATTTTTCGATGAGGTATTCCCATGTATGATTCCCAGTCTAAGAGTGGGTAGCTGGCATACAAAGAGCTTGCACTTCAATACAAAAAGAACAACTAAGTGGGAGCATGTTTAAATACACACACACATACACACACGCGTGTGCATGCACACTCTCTCTGTGTGTGTCTCTCTCAATGTAGAACCATGTGTCAATGACTCTGGGCCTTACCTGAAAAATCAAGCGCACACACTCCTCTCTGATGTTGTCCTTTCAATAGCGACAGACATTTTAGAGTTTGTGTGTCCCACACATGAATAGCAGCATCTCTTCCAACCTTAAATAACAGGATGACTGTTATTAACTACTAATAAGTTATACTAACAAAGATTTTGTTCCTTACAGTCCAACACTGCTCAGAAACCAAGATAAACCCATGTGGAGAGTAGGAGGACCCTAGGAAATCATCTGGTACAACTCAGCTATTTTTGAGATGAGGAAACTGAGGCACTGTATCTCTAAGAGGCTTGTCTTGGCAATCAGGTAGAGTTTCAGCAGAGCCTAACCTGATGCCTGGGCCTTTAAGGCTAATTCAAATGTCCACTGTGCCTTGTTTTTCTCAGATACTTCTACCATTCCCTCTCCTGCCTTCCCAGCTCGACACAGATTCTGCTTCTCAGTCAAGGAAGTCACTTGTACATTGTCATGATGCTATCCAGTTATTTTACCCATTCTCCATTACGCTACCCACCAGGAGGAGGCCTGGCCCCGCTTCTCCCCCTGGGAAATAACATTTTCATGGCATAACTATCTTTCAGTAAGGTGGATTATCTTTGCAGGGATACAAGCTTCTATCACACTAATCTCCAAAAACAAAGAAAATTGTAATAGTAAAGTGGTTTTCCTCACTTGTAATATGTAGGGGGATGGGAAATCTGCTGGGTGTGATGACTTTAAAAGGAAAAATGGGAGATAAAGCCATAGGCATAATTCAGCAGCATCCAGGCCACTCTTACAGAGGTCTGTGGAGGCCCAGTCTCCTGCAGGTGGCTGCTGGAATACTGTTTGCCACCGGTTTACCTTCCATCAAATACAGTATTGAGTGCAGTATCTTCTTGGGGGTTTATGTAAAAAAATCACCTCTGGCTTTTACTTTAAAAAAGAAGCTATTAAATACACATGAATCAAGCACCATCTGTTTATAAGATAGGCAAAAAATGAGGGCAAGTGAAAAAGCAAAGCAATGATCAATTACCTGGAAAACCTTATAACATCAACTAACACAATAGGTCTCTTAACGTTCAGTTGGAGGGCCGGCAAATTCATGTATAAACCAATGGCCAGTCCTTACCCTTCGGAGGATTGTAACCCTTTTAAAAAACAATTTAAAAGTTATGGATCCTTTTTCCCCCCAAATATACCTTTTAAGGGGTTGACTCCCCTCATGCTCTCATTTTCATTCATGAATTTCATGAACCCCAGGTTATGAACCCTGTCCAAAGGCTTTACCACCTGCATGTCAAGTCTCAGGAGAGGGTTTGTCTCATGTTAACCTTTGACATTATACCAAGAATGTTTTCTTAGAATTTGCCACTTAGTTAATACCAGTTGAAGTATTATCTGCAATTAAACACTCATGATAAAAACTGAACAAAAGTATAATCTATACATTTGAGGAAGATAAAACTAAAAATACTTTTGACAATATTACTCTTTTGCCAGCAAGGTAATACATCTGAGTTGAATAAAGTCTTTGTTTAATAAATAAACTATTATTTTTCTCTTTCCATCCCCAAATGAATGTAGAGGGTCCCTGTTTTAGCAGCTTTTTCAATTATAGACTCAATCTAAGGTTTAGGCATTTCAAAAAAAAGGTCAGATAAAATTCAAGGTGTTTTCATAAGGCTAAAATATAAATTAGTCAAAAGTCTTATGGTTTTAAGTCTTACAAATATAATTATACTCTAGATGTTATAGTATTTTTAAATGTTTCATTCAATAAACATTTACTGAGTACCTAGGACACACTAAGTCCTAGGCATACAGTGAGGAAGTATATAAAACTGCTCCTTGACAAAACTTTCACTATTTTAGTTTTAGCTGGTCCCATTCGTAGATCTCATCATTCCAGGGAAAGAACTCCTCAGAGGTCTCCCAATAGTGCTAGAATGCTTTGGTTGATTCACCCATCATCATGGAAGGATGCAGTGTTCACTCAATCTTCACCTTCCCATCTCATGTTTATTTCTACCCAGTATTTCTTGAATTTCTAATATGTAAACTGAATTCAAAAATTTAATTCTTTTTGGCTAGGCCCTAGTTTTACAGGAGATATATACCTGCCCAGTAGCCACATAGTCCTTCACTGGATGGATGGTCAGGCTAAGAATGTCGTCATCGTGCCCCAGGTACAGCCTCTGGGAGTGCTGCTGCCGGTTATACACGACAGCAACTGCGGCAATGTGGTAGACTACTTCTCCAGCTTGTGTGTAGAACAGATTGTTTCTACAGTCGTAGCCTCTATAACTGAAGCACAAGTCCAAGAAATGCACAGTGGTTGAACAAACAGCAAATGCATGGAGCAGGAGGTGTCAGAGGCAAGGCTAACATATTGACGTGAACAAGTACAAGTGGAACCCCAGGTGTCACATAGGACAGCAATGTTTAAATGAGGATATGTGGCCATTTGAGGGCATGAGATGACTTTCAAAAAGGCACATGGGCACTGAACATTATAACAGAATCTGTTTGCAGATCTTCAGCTATTGTGTGTGCTTTTTCTTAAAAATGATCATCTGAGAACACATCTGTGATGAGACGCAGGTACTCCTTTCCCATCTCCCCTCCCATAAATGCCTTCTGCCCACTGTAGGAAGCCATTCCTCTCCCCCATCGGGAATCCTACCATGCGGTATTACTCTGGGACACAGACCCTTCCAGGGGCACCAAAACAAAGGAACAATTCAAAACACAAGTATGGATGTTGAAAGAAAACAACTCTAATGACTGGCTAAGGAATCCTGCAAATCAAGTGATTTCCAATTCTTTGCTTTCAACAAAATTGTACAGACACTTAATGGAATTACCAGCTGAAAGATGATTATTTTTTGTGATATATCCAAATCAAATATGACTTTTTTGGCCTATCATAGGAGTTTGAAGAATTGAATAACATTGCTATAAAATGGCCTCCATTCTTACCTACTTAAGAGAATAAACTTTCTCAGAGCTTACATCTATACAAGAATGAGAACTGAGAATAGACTCAATATTAAACTTTGTTACATTCTAACAATAAGTAATATAAATGCACAGATCTTGCAATTGAAAACGAATCTATCATATTAAAATAATTTCCAACAAAATTTTTCTGTGCTTAATAATTATATGTCATAATTAGTAATACATTTATGTTGACTTAGTCGATTTTACTAATAGTTATAATTCAAATAAATTGTTAAGGGAACAGCACTATCTAACAGAAAAATAACATAATCTTCCTAAGTGATTAAAAATTTGTTAGTTGCCACATTAGAAAAAGAGAAAACAAAATTTATTTTGTAACATTTTAAACCCAAAACACATCTAAGGTATTACTATGTCAACATGTAATCAATATAAAAACTTATGAGATATTTTACATTCCTCTTTTCATAGTAAGTCTTCAAAATTGGTGTGCATTTTACATATGCAGAACATCTTTTTTCAGAATAGCCACATTTTAAGTGCTCAGTGGCTGTGTGTGGCTAGTGGATACTGTATTGGGCTGAGTTAGAGTCTTAGGGTCACAGAAATTTTTTTTTCTTGCAGAAGGTATGGTGACAAAGGACTCTCAAGCATAAAAACATTATGTTAGGGTAAAATTTTATGGGAAAATTAGAATGGAAATATGAGCTTAGGTAGAAATATGAATGATGTAAAATTTCTTCCTGTTACAGAAGGACTTGTTCATGTATTTTTTTTTACCCTTTTGAGACAGGGCCTCACTCTTACCCAGGCTGGAGTGCACTGGCAAGATCATGGCTCACTGCAGCCTAGACCTCCCCAACTCAGGCGATTCCTCTACCTCAAGCATCCCTCCTGGGTAGCTGGGACTAGAGGTGCACACCACCACATCTGGCTAGCTTTTTGTAGAGATGAGATTTCACCATGTTGCCCAGGCTGGTCTCGGACTCCTGGACTCAAGCAATCCCACCTCCACAGCCTCCCAAAGTGCTGAGATCACAGCTGTGAGCCACTGTATCTGGCCTCACGTATTTTTTAAGTTGATAATAGTGAGAATCAAATATTTATGGCATTTAGGTTCCTTTGCATCCATTTAAAGGACTGATGTATTCATAATATAGACAGCATCTTCTCAACCATTTAAACTGACATTAAAAAGTTTTAGTTGTCTACTTAAAATACACAAGGGTGCATATAATTTTATAAAATTCAAAATTATTTTGGGCACATGTGCAGAATATATTTGAAGGAAATACTGTCCTATGGTGGAGCCAGCAAAACAGAGCAGGGGACTAGGGGAAAGGAGAAACAGGAAGTGAAGATGGTGATGAGAAAGAAGTGCAGCAGCAATGAGCAGTAGTACCCTTTATGTCATGGAATTACATGAAGTCTGAAAAATCTAGAGGCAATCACACTGTGATGGCACAGAACATCGACGAGGAAACTGGACAGAGTCACACTTAAAATAGCAACCACAGGTTCAAGTGCACACTGCAGAGAAGAGCTAGCCAGGAGGAGGACAACACTGAGGGGAGGGGATCCCTTAAGCCTGGTGCTAAGATTGGTGATAACCAGGCAGAGACAGAGGAACACGCACGGGCGCCCATGACAGGCCACCCACCCGTGTATGAACTGGAGTTTCAAGCTGTCCTCAGGAGCCTTTTCTCGTTTGAGGAAGGGCACTACGTGGTTTTTCTCTTTACTTTGTTGCTTTAGCTGAGGTAGATCTTCTTTGTAAACCTTAAAGTACAACAGAAACATCTGGGTGAGATGCCTTTCATGAGGTTCCAAAAATATCAGTATCTTAGCATTCTTGTAAAATCTTTAACTGCTTCAATAAAGTGTCTTTGAAAACAGAAGACATGAGATTGAATATTATTTTTTCCTAATGAACAAAAGTAATATGAACTATTTTTTAAATAATTGGGATTTTAAGATAATCTTTCTTGATTGGTTACTGTTTTCTTAATGTCTAGAAAATATATTGGTAAATTTTAAAGGAAATTAAGTATCGGTAAAATATAAATAAAATATTTTGTTTTATTTCTTCTAAGGCCAGAAATCTCTTACTGATTCTGAAATTTGAAAAATGTGGACCTTATGAGTCATGACAATTTTCTCCTGAAATCCCTCTTTGGAATTATATTCCCTTCATAGCTTCATGCATCTTAACAGATCTGAGATATAGAGCAAAGATCAATCTTGGTCTAACTTGGGACCTAAAATGTGCTGCTGATTGTACCATTTAAATGCACATAAAAACCAATCTGTTGTTTACTGTGTATTTATACTTTGCTACCAAGAAATGTCCATTTAACAGGCAGAGAATGAAATCCAATCTAGTAATAATTTCTCATCTTCATAAAGTTTTTATTTAATTAAACTATTTAAAAAATCACAAAATATAAGGTCCCTGATTAGGATTTGATCAAAAATTATTTGTAAAAGTCAGAAGAAATCTCACTAGTTTTGTCTACTATAGATGCAATTAACTAAGCTTCTAGAATCTAAACATAATTATTCATCTTAATTCATGATGCTTTCATCAGCTCACCAACGATTTACTTTAGAGCAATGAATTCTAGTCTTGATATTTCTATTGTTTAAACAGGTCTCACAACCTCTGTTGGCCTCAAATTCTCATCTGTAAAATTGAGTTTAAAAATCCCTGTTCAGGAATAACTCAGGAATACTGTGAATAGAAATCATGTATCAGTGTAAGCACTGGAAAGTGAAATGTCAGGAAGAATATACAGGCTGAGTATTGCTTATTTGAAATGTCTGGGATCAGAAGTGTTTCAGATTTCAGATTTTTTCAGGTCTTGGAATATTTGCATTATTCTTACTGGTTGAGCATTCCAAATCCAAAACCAAAATACAAAATGCTCCAATGCACATTTCCTTTGAGCATCATACTGGTACTTACGAAGTTTTGGATTTTGGAGAATTCAGATTTTCACATTAAGGATATTCAAACTGTTTAAGTTGTAGGCATGAATTTTAAGTCTATCTCTTCATTCTTTTATTCATTTTCCTTAGAGACAGGGTCTTGCTCTATTGCCTAGACTGGAGTACAGTGGCGTGATCAGGGCTCACTGTAGCCCTCAAACTCCTGGGCTCAAGCAATCCTCCCACCTCAGCTTCCTGAGTAGCTAGGACTATAGGCACACACCCAGCTTTTTTTTTTAAAATAGATACAGAGACCATGTTAACTACGCTGGTCTCAAGCTCCAGGCCTCAAGTGATGCTCCCACCTCGTCCTCCCAAAACATCGGCATTACAGGAATGAGCCACTGTGCCTGGTCCCTTTTCTTTCTTCTATTGGCATCATTTTATTAAACAAACACTTCCCAATTAAAGATTTCTTTTCCTAAATTTTGTATTGTGTTTAAACTTTATTGTCTCCTGATACCAGAGTATAATATTGTTTAGTGTTTGCATAATATTTCCACATTAATACTTCCCTTTCAGGCAAGATCGACTACGTTCAGGGTTGTACGGCCACAGACAATAATCTCTTTTCAAGTCATTTTTAGTAGTCATATTGCATAATACAATGTGTCAATACACAGTTAAGATGATTTCATCATGGGGTTGACTCAAACCATTAGACTGTCTTACTATGAACACAATTTTTCAAACCCTGAATCAATGAGTGACAATTATGGGCTGAAAAGTATCTCAACTTAGTGCTTACATAGAGGCAAACCAGGTAGTGCATAGAGTGTGCACTTTGGAGAGGAGCCTAGATAAGCATTGTTATCCTAATACTACAAGCAAAGTGGACATGGGCAAGTTACTTAACTTCTTTCAATACATGGTAGCTGCCATAGGCCTATATCCTAAATCTCTATTGGCAACACTGACAGTTGACGTATCTGAAATTTGAAGTCTTATTGATTCCACATTCATGTACAGAATCTGCTTCGCTTATCTTTGTTAAGTGACAAGGAAGAAAAAGAGAACCCCCATGGTTATTGCCATAACAAGGTGGTATGTGTTCAGATTCCTCTCAGGGATTGCTTTAACACTCACTGTTTAGCGCTAAAATGATATGTCAACTTAAAAAAAAAAAAATTGAAGTCAACTGATCAGCTTTCCCACTAGAGGTAATTTCTGACTGGAGAGATTAATACACATTTTATTTGAGCTTTTACTTTAAGTAGATAATTACTTTGATTAAATGGAAATGGTTGCAGGAGTTAATAGAAAAACTGGGCTAACAAGCTCACATGCAAACCCACCATGCCTCAAGGGTATCCATCCTTGTAAAGAAAACACATGCTTTCGTAATCTGCTAAGAAAGTGAAAGAAGACCTATGGCTTACTTGCACATTTTTCTTCCAAAAAATATTTCAAAGTTTTAGGTGCTGGGGAGGCAAAGAGCCCAAATACCAGGGGTTCAGTTTTGAAACTTTGGGTTTAACCTACACTTAAAGGCACAAAGTAGACTACTTTTCTTGTTTTTGCCTTAATTTTCTTTGTCTAAGTACCAGTGATTTTTAGTGCTATGTCCAAATCCAATGAGATCCCCTTCTAGGGTTACAAATTTTCATTGCTCCCTGCTTACTGACCTGGCGATCATAATTGATTTGAGTTTCTTGCTCAATATCAGAGTCCAATTCGGGCACGTCAGATAAATCTGAATCAGATTCTTCACTGTAGGAATCAGTTCCACCTTCTGCAGAGGTACAATCCACAAGAAACAAGCAAAAATTCTGAGACTCTGAGCAGTTGAAATTATCTAAAATGTTTTTCCTTTTATCCTAGCAAAGTGAATAAAAACTATACCGTAGTTTTCATTTAATATAAATTGTTAAAACATCTTTCTTTCATCTTTTGGTTTAATTCAGCCCACCCTTCACTCCTTTCAGGAACATTAACAGACTAGGCCAACTTCCTTCCCCACACCACTCACCAGGCAGACTAAACTCATTTACACTTTTTCTGAGACAGGGTCTGTCTCCCAGGCTGGAGTGCAGTGGCACAGTCTCAGCTCACTACAACCTCCTCCCTCCGGGGCTCAAGCTATCCTCCCACCTCAGTCTCCTGGCAGCTGGGACTACAGAGGTGCATACCACCATGCCCAGTTAATTTTTAAATTTTATTTGTAGGGACAGGGTTTCACCATGTTGCCCAGGTTGGTCATTTACACATTTCTATTACATAGTAGATACCTGGGTTTTAAGCTTTGTTTTGTAAAATGGGCAGGTTTTAAAAAGGGAAAGGCTGGAGCAAAAATAAATCCAACCGTTTACTTCAATACAGATCCTCTTTAGCCGTTTAACCATGCCCACCAAGTGTTGGTAATTGTCATGGCCCAAACCACCACAGAACTCTTGTCGACATTTATCCAAATAATTTTTTCATTTTACCACCTGCTCATCCCTGCTGACATAAGAGTGGATATAAATGAAAAGACTACATACATGTCCACTGAATTGGAACACATAGGCCCCAACCGTGAACCATTCCTTAAGCCCCATTTTGAAGGCCACTTCCATTTCAAAGGTTACCCTGTCCCCCTGCAGCCTGACTGAGCAGACTCACCACCTGTTACAATTCTCCTAAGGAAGCCGAAATGTATCCTCTCCTGTTATCCCCAAAGGTTAATTCTTCACGTAAACCTTAGACTTTCAACTTGCATTTGGGAAATCCGCTGATGGTTTTATAGAAGTTTCCTTATGCGTGATGATTCTCTTTTCCCTTACTACTTTCAAAGCTCTGCCTTTACCTTTTGATAATTTAAGATGTTTCTTGGGGGTGCATCTTTTTGGATTCATCTTACTTGGTGTCCTTTAGTGCTTCCTAGATTTGGCTTATTTTCTTTCCTAGGTATGGGATTTTTCCTGCTGTTATTTCTTTGAACATGTTTTCTGCCCATTTCTCTCTCTTCTCTTTTTGGCATGTTGGTAACACATAAGTTGTTGAACCACCATACGTCTCTAAGCTATCTTTACTCTTTTCCTCTTTGTTTCTCAGATTGGATGGTTTCCAGTAATCTGTCTTTAAGTTCACTGTTCCTTTCTTCTGCTTAATCTAGTCTGCTGTTGAACCTCTCTGTTGAATTTTTCAGTTCAGTTGCAGTACTCTTCGGAGAAAGTTTTTTTGAGATGGAGTCATGTTCTGTCACCCAGGCTGGAGTGCGGTAGTGCAATCTTGGCTCATTGCAACTTTCACCTCCTGGGTTCAAGCAATTCTCATGCCACAGCCTCCCCTGTAGCTGGGATTACAGACGTGTGCCACCACACCCGACTAATTTTTGTATTTTTAGTAGAGATGGGGTGTTTCACCATGTTGGCCAGGCTGGTGTTCAAACTCCTGACCTCAAGTGATCCACCTGCCTCGGCCTCCCAAAGTGCTGGGATTACAGTCATAAGTCACCGCACCCAGCCGACCCTCAGAGAAAGTATTTTAAAAGCACCAAAATTCATTGAGTACTTTTTAAAAAACACCTTCTATCTGTACAGTTCTCAATTTGTTCTAATATTGCTCTCTTGACCTCAGTGAGGGTCTTTATGACTATTATTTTGAATTCCCTGTTGGGAAAATCACATATCTCTACTTAACTGAGGTTGCTTTCTGGAGATGTCTTGTTCATTTATCAGGAATTTCATTTTTTCATTGTCATTGATGCTGTGTGTTGGTTTGAGTGAATTAGATTAAAAAAATATATATACTACCTCTCCCTATCTCGTCAGACTGGCCTTGTATAGGAGAAGGATCTCACCAGTCTGACTGGCCAACGATTTTTAAGGTGCCTCTCAAATCTGTGTGTTTGTCCAGACTACTGTCTGTTTTGGCGGCCTCTAGAGCTTAAGATGTGCCATGTCCTGTTGGTACCACAAGACTGTAAAGGTGGAACACATCAGACTCTCTTGATATGTAGCTAGAAGGGTTGGAGGGTGGGCTATGTGTTTCAATTCCTTCTGTCTTCACAGTGAAGCTGAGCACAGTCATTTACCGCTCACTTTTTCTGCACTAAGCCAGGTAGAGAATCTGTGACAAATGCCTGTACTCACATTTAGGCTGTATCCTCCAATCCTGGGGAGATAACTCCTGAAGTGGGCCCACTGTACCTCTACCTCTTCATTTTCTGTGGTTTAAGTCCACTCAGGAATGCGAAGCCCTGTCAATTTCCAGAGCTAGTTCACTAAGGAGACAGGTGGGAGCTATGGAAGGTGCGGCACTTGGTGTCTGACCAAACTTTTTCCAGGAAGTACGGGTAGGCTTAGATTTATTACTGGGGTGAGCCAGAGCAAAGGCTCATGTGCTGAGCTCTGGCTGCTGGAAGGCTATTACATGCTCGCCCTGTTAGCTCCCTGATGGAAGTCATTAGATGGCAGGTCATCAGGTAGCATTGGAAGTGTGTGCTGTAAGCCCCTTCTGGACAAAAAAATGGGAGTTGCACATTCCAACTTTTTTCTGCACTCCTCCAAGGGGATGTAGCTCCTGGAAGTGTTTGTAAACCCATTTAAGACCACATCTTTGTTCTGTGATATAGGAAGACTAGAATATTCCTAGTCCCTTCTGCTCCCAGAGCTAAGAGGTTTAGGATGGAGTCCTCTGGGAGGCAGGGGTATAAGTTGGGCGTTCAACGCATGGTATAAACCCCATCTGGGGAGAAATGAGGAGCTGCATTCTTAGAGCACCTTCTCGTCACTGCTCCTAAGGGAAGAAGCCGCTGGAAGTGCCTACAAGTCCATATAAAACTGCCACTTTTCTCTACGGTCTAGATAGACACTCATATACTTCGTCCCCTCTGCTCCCAGAAGTGGGAGGTTTAGGATGCGGTTCCTCGAGTGGAAGCTATAAAAGTTGGGGAGCTCAATGTGTGGACAAACTCCTTCCAGAGGATATTATTAGACCTGGAGTTATTGCCGGGATGAGTCATGGGAGGAGGCTCAGAGGTAACAGCCTGTTTCTTAGGCTGCCAGCTGGCCTAATGTGTGTCTCCCCCTCTAACTCCCTGTTGCATACTGGTTAGAACCCAGGCCGCCAAGTAGCCTCCAGAAATGTGTCATAAACCCCTTCTAGGTAGAAACTGGGCTGCGTTTTTTAAGCCCCTTGTCAGAACTGCTCCAGGGGACGAAGGCCCTGGAAGGTTTGAGCACTTGTGTCAAACCGAGGCTTCTTTCCCATGGTCTAGAGACTCCCAAATGTCTAAAGCTCTCCACTCCCAGACTTGGTAAATTAAGAGCCAATCCATGGGGAACCTAGAGTCAGGGCACTATGTGTGAGGTCCAAACCCTTCTCTCCACGGGAGAGGTTAGGTGGTGGGGATTCCTGTCCTGATTTCATGAAGCAGTGCTCAGCTTTTCCTACCTACCCGCTGTGGATGTTTTCTCAGTTGCCTGGCGGGTAGGAGTGTCTCAACTTGTATGACTTTCTCTCAGAGGGAACTGACCTGCAAATCAATGTGTATTTGGTGTCCATGAGTGGAGGGAGAGTCAGGAGCTTCCTATTCTGACATTGCAGATGTCACGTTGCTGACGTCCTGCTCAACTTGCATTTGGTATAGCAACATCCTTCAAAGAAAATTATCCAACTGACCCATATTAATCTTTAAAGTTTTTTCTTTTCTTAAAATTTTAAGATGACAGAAATCAATTTTCCAAAATTGCTTAAACTCCTTACCTATAGGATACATATTAGATCATTCTTTGAAATGCTTATTGAAAAATAAAATGATGTTAAGAAATTACTGCTGGGTTTACCTTGGGGTGCAGTTTCCAGCATGCCGTTGCTGACACCTTCTGGAATAAACCTCCACTGGAAAACTGAGTGATCAGCCCCTCCTGTGCTCAACACCCACTGAAAGTCATGGGACCAGCGGACGTTTGTGACATGTGCAGAATGGCCCACATACTTTCTAAATTTGGCTCCTGAAAGAATATTTTTTGAGAGGATTAGTTACGAAAAAGGAAGAGTTCATTAGTTTAAAACAACCCCCCTCCTATTCATGTTAAGGAGTAAAATCTTTAAATGTATCTGAAAATGAAGTTGTCTTACATATTGTAACAAATAAGCAAATGCTTCAAAAGGTATCTCAATTTTTCCAATATGCAGTAAGCTAAAAATAGGTCTTAAAATTTAAGCCCTGTGGCTAAAGACACATCTGAACCTGTTCCAAATAATGCCTACTGCTTCATGGATTCTGAAAATAAATGATAGAGAATGAACATCTTACACATTCTTATTTAAATACAAGATAAAACAGGCAATCCTTTGCAACAGGGAAACAAAATAATTCTATGGAAATAAAATTACTGTTTAGAGTCATGTAGATATAGAGTTTCAAGAATCATTTTTCCCTCCTTAAATTGGTTGCTTTACTCAGTGAACACTAACCCCAGGTAGTGAGTGCAATAGAAAAAGTTATTTGAAGTGATATTTGTGGTTGAACTACAGTAGTAAAGCCTTCAGCATATGCTCAGTACACAGCAGCATCAAGGCACTCGAGTATGCAGGGTCCATCTTACATGGAAGCCTAGAACCCCAAAGTCCATACGAGATTTCAGGAGGTCAAACACCCCAACTTCTCTTCAAAAACATTCTATTTCTTACAGTTTCTCAAATTAAATCCCTTTTATCAGGGTTGGGGGAGGCCATCTGTTCAACTACCACATGTTTAAATTTCAAATGTCTACTGGAGAGGCAATGATTTGTAAGAAGGTGAAAATTACTGCTACATGTCATGCTCATACATTTTTTGAGAGCATGCTCTGACCAGGTAAGCCCCATTATACTAGGGGCTCTGAGAAAAATTAGGGGAATTCTGCTGCAGAAGGCAAAGGAAGCATTGGGTCTCAAAAGCAAACTTGCCTACTTGAAAGAGTTACCGAAATCAGTTTGGTAATAAAGTCAAACTGACTCCAATTAAGGTCAGTTGGAAATGTTGGCTGATGATTGAGTAATTGGGGAGCAGGGTATACTCTTCCCATCTCTCTCTAGATCTTAACGTGTTGGCCTCTTCTTTGCTTCCTTGACCTTTATACCTTCCTCACAGATCAATTAGCCTATCTCTTTGTAGAGGTTTAAAAATATGTCCGCAAATTCTCTGATGCAAAATGAACAGAATATGGCAAAAGTGAAGGTAACATCTAAGAGGAGGTTATAAAAGGTACTGCAGATTCTTCCTTGCTGTCTCTCTTGGATCTCTATATGCCATGTCATAAGCATACTAGAGCAATCTATGGAGAGGTTCATGTAGCAGGAACTGAGGACTCCTGCCAAGAGCCACATGAGTGAGCCATCTTGGAAGAAGTGAATCCTCTGGCCTTGGTCTAGCCTTCACATGACTGCAACCTCATGAAAGACCCTGAATTGGAATCACCCAGTTGTGCTTCTTGGGAATCCTTGACTCCTAGAAACCATGATATAATAAGTGTTTGTGCATTTACACTTTTAAGTTTGGAGGATAACTGGTTATGCAGCAATAGATAATTAGTATAGCCTTTGTAGTTTGGAACTAGAATCTGCAAAAGCATTAGTGTCATTAATACTTAGGCCTTATCTCTGTGATCTTTTCTTTCTGCCCTCTCTCCCCCTCACTCACTCTGCTCTGGGCACACTGGTCTCTTTGCTATTCCCCAAACATGCTAGGTATTCTCTGCTTCTAGGCCTTTGCCATTTCCTCTGTCTGAAGTGCTCTCTCCCTAGGGATCTGAACGGCTGGATCCTTCATTCTCCTTCAGGTTCTAAGTCAAATAAAACCATAAGAGCAAGCCCCTCTTTGACCAACTTATTTAGAACACTACACTGCCCAACTCCAGCATTCTCTGCTCCCACTGTTTGCTTTCTTTTTCTTCGTAGCATTTCTCACAATCAAATTATGTTTATATTTTCTTGCATATTAACTGTGGACCTTCAGTAGAACAAAAGTTCCATGAGGGCAGGGATTTGTGCTTGTTTTCCTCACTGGCCTACCTCCATCCCCTAGAACAGCATTTAACAAACACTTCTTGAATAAATGAAAAGGCTTTCCTCGGGACACTGAATGACTCCACCAGACCTCCCTCTGTCCTCTGCACCACAGGAGGGCTCAGGCCTCAGCCCTCATCTCTTCTCTATCAACCTCCTCCCTTGTGGCTTTAAAGTGCTGTCAGTTTGACTGCCAAGTGCTCATCTCCGGTCCTGAAGTCTCCCTGGAGCACTGACAGCTCTGTGCCATGTCCACCTGGATGCCCAATACGGACCCCTAACTTACAACAGGGAAAACAGACCGAGACGTTTCCCTTCCCCTTATGTGTACTCCCAGAGACAAACATCTTTTTTCTCATTTTCCCAGCTCTGTAAATGCTGCTACCACTCACCCCAATGCTCAAGTCTGAAACTTAGAAGTCATCCTTGATTACTTTCTTTCCCTCTATTCTCATATCCAATCCATCTGTAAGACCCTCAGCTCTGCCTTGAAACTGTTTCCTAAGCCTGACCGCCTCTCTGTATCTCTTCCTAATACCTTTGTCCAAGCCACATCATCTCCTACCTGGACTCTTGCAATAACTTCTCTACTTGAAACCTCCCTTTTCCTAACCGTTCCACAAAATATCAAAACAGTCTCAAAAACTTAGATTGGTTATATCACTCCATGTAAAACCGTCCATAGTTTTTCACTGCACTTAGAAGACAACTCTGATTTCTAGTCGTGGCCAGGGGGCCCTTTACGACACAGCCCTGTCACCCTCTCCAATGTCACAGTACGCAGTTCTTCCGCTTGTGCACTATGTTCTAGCCACACTGGCCTTCCTGTCCCTGCACTGCATCGAGCTTATCCATGACATATGGAAGGCCAGCACTGGCCCGTCCAAGATCCAAGATCCAAGATTCCCACAACTCAAGTCTTAACATTCAGGACACTCATCATGGGAGGTGGCTGTGCAAGCTGTCTATAAGCCATATGTCATAAAATGTACAACACAAGTCCATTTGCTATGAGGACACGGATACTTTCATGGGTTGCTGAGGTATAATGCAAAGGAGGAATGCAACGGGTGCACCAGGTGGAACACGGAGAGCCTCTGAGTCTCCCCTTGGAGTAGGGGTGAGTACCAAGGCTATTAGGACATGGCAAATGTCATTGAGCAAGGCCTTGGGTTTTACATCATTTCAGGGTCTGTGTGGTGATGGTCAAACAGGATACAGTCTAAGTGGTATCAGAGAAAGCTGTCAGTATTGATCCTAATTATTTTAAGGTGTAAAAACTGTCAAAATGAGAAAAACAAATTGGTATGGCTATGTAAACATAATACCAGTAGCAGTCATTTTCATTAACTGCAGAACACTTATATCTAATTACTGTGCAACTGAATATTAAACACACATAATTTCAAACAAGTCAAATTAAGTTGGTTGGGAATTTTAAAAAATCACAATGGAAAACAATAATGTTTGGTTATTTCCCACAACTGCTCATGGTCATCAGCACCTGCTCATATCTGGCTGTTTACAGGTTCAAAACATACGGGAAATACTTGTCGCTTGTCACCTAAAGTATAGACAGATACATCCCACCAACTGCAATTAGTCCCATCAACAATTCCCTCTCTTTTATTCACTTCCTCACTAGTTTTGGCACAAAAAGGACACAAAAGCCTGAATGTCTCAGAGGCAAATTATAAAATTTATAAGCCATGTGTCATGAAAAGTAAAACACAAGTCCATTTGCTATGACGACATGCATACGTTTGTGGGTTGCGGAGGTGAGTTTTGCTACTCTCACCCACTGTCATCTGGCTGTCCATCTCTCCTCATTCATGCAGATGCCCTCTGTGTGCCATTATCCAAAGAGTTGTTTTTTATGTAATGGTGACTCATTTTGACAGCATTACTCACCCTCTCTAACATAGTTTGGATATGTGTCCTTGTTCAAACCTCATGTTGAACTGTAATCCCCAGAATGGGAGGTGGGGCCTGGTATAAGGTAACTGGATTATGGGGGTGAATTTCTCATGAATGGGTTAGTATCATTCTCTTGGTGCTGTCCTCATAACAGTGAACAAATTTTCACGGGATCTGGTTGTTTAAAAGCGTGGGGCACCCTCCTCTAGCTCCCTCTTGCTCCTGCTCTGGCCATATGATATGCCTTCTCCCCCTCACCTTCTGCTGTGATGGTAAGTTTCCTGAGGCGCCCCCAGATGCCGAGCAAATGCCAGCATCATGCTTCCTGTACAACCTACAGAACCGTGAGCCAATTAAACCTCTTTTCTTTATAAATTACCAAGTCTCAGGTACTTTTTTACAGCAATGTAAGAATACAATGTAAGAATAGACTAACGCAACACACCCTTTCTGTTCTAATAATAGATCCACATTTCCATTGCTATTTTCCAGACCCAAGCACACCTTACAAGACTTGGGATATATAGGATATCAATTCTTATTGAGTTATGTTTATTCTCAAGTTCTGACACTGGAGACCAGTAGTGTTGCCACTGACCCCAATGTTGTTTCCTCTCAATTCTGAATTCCCAGGTAATTTCTTAGAGGCCTAACTTACCCCTTGCAAGTATACGACTCAATCTAACAAGCTATGCCCTGTTACTCAAAGGGCTCTTGTGGGGAAAAAGAAGAGTATGAATTGTGCATGTTGAGGTAATTCTGTGCCTTGCGCATTTTAAACGGATGGTCATTTTGTGATGTTTCAGCGATGGTGTCTTGCTATGCATTTTATGTTCCATTTGTACCATAATTGTCACTGCTTCAAAGCTGCCAGTTAGCTGAAAATGACTTTGATTGCATTTTTCAATCCCTTTCCGTGCTTAATCTAAAAATTGTTCAAGTGAAAGAGTTTTCAGGCAGTAGCATGTCCCTGTTGATTACTTTTCTAAGATCAGATTTTCAGGCACAGTTGAGGAGTCTCAGAAGAGTCTGAATATGGCTTTGCCTAAACTTGCAAAGGAAGAAGAGGTCATTACACGGTTAATTCATCACCTTCTACAAAGCTTGAGCGTGCCACATAATGGAAGTCAAACAATTTTAACAAAACAAAACAACAACAAAACACGAGGGCAAAAGAGGGTTGTTTTGAATCAAACTTCTCTCAAAAATTTCACCAGTTATGTAAACCTATTTTGCAAAATTACTGCTATGACGAGAGGTTCATAAACTATTATCACCACAACAACCGTGGTCAGATTTTAATTATGTCTGAAAGGATTTCCTTTGCTTTTCCATGTATAAGCACAACAGCTCTGAATCATAAAAGAGTTTTAGTTACAACATTTTAACGGACTATATATAAACTATGAATATTTACATAAATATAACTTGTTTGAAACGTGAAACAAGGCTTACAAATCGCAATATGGTAAGAACTCTATTAGCAAATTCTGACTTAAATTTGCAAAACTGCATATCTTAGGATGTCAAAAGTAGAAGACATCAACAACACAATCTATTTAAAATTATTTAACAGTAAATATGGGCCAGGCGTGGTGGCTCATGCCTGTAATCCCAGCACTTCGGGAGGCCGAGACGGGCGGATCACCAGGTCAGGAGATCAAGACCATCCTGGCTAACACAGTGAAACCCCATCTCTCCTAAAGAATACAAAAAATTAGCTGGGTGTAGTGGCGAGCGCCTACAGTCCCAGCTACTCGGGAAGCTGAGCCAGGAGAATGGCGTGAACCCAGGAGGCGGAGGTTGCAGTGAGCCAAGATCGTGCCACTGCACTCCAGCCTGGGCGACAGAGCAAGACTCCGTCTCAAAAATAAAAAAAAACAAAAAAAGAGAGTAAATATGAATATACAAGATAAAATAAACAGTGTACTGGAATAGACACCAGGAAGATCAGCCTTAGTTGTACTATATTCAATTTAGAGTAAATCTTTATGAAATGAAACATCTCTTTTGGCCTTACCTCTCTTGAGACAAGGAAATCTAAACAATTTAACAAGTCCAAAATCATCTCCAGACACCAACACTGAGCTGTTGTAATTCGCATCCACTGAGTTGATGTCAGTAACCTCAGTGTATTTGGGCCAAATTCCACTCACTTCAGGGCCTTTCACACATGTCCAGGAAGCCCAAGGAATTCCTTTAATTTCTTCTTTACTTGTTAAAGACTTCCCCGCTGAAAATGATCAATATTAACATTACATTTAAATAAAAAGCTTATTCTAATTTATTCATTTTTTTATAAAGATCTGAAACTTTAAAAAAAAGTTTGTAGATAAAGAAAACTACATATTCTAATCTCTTTATCCCATTTGTGACTTTTTTCTTTTTTGCATGGTTTAAAGAAAGCCCATACTCAAAACTCAGACATAAACAGAAAATGATGAAACATTCAGGTGATGCATCCCTAAATATCCTGACCTGATCGCTACACATTCTATGCATGTCACAATATTTCACATGTACCCATAATATACGAATGTATGAAAAAATTTAAAAAGAAAGTGATTATCATACTAAATGTAATGTCTCAAGCTACTAACAATTACTTAATTACCTAGATACAGATGGTATTATGCTTTGTATTATTAATGAAAAGACTTTTATCATGTATGATCATGTTTAGTCACCAATGCTTTGCCAGGTTTTAAAAACTTAGCCAAAGTTCATCCTGAGCTTCTATTTTTCATAATTTAAGGATGCTCAGAAGTGATGTTTTAAAAATTCAGGCTCAGTAGATTAATGAAAAAAATTAGTGAATATTATTTAAATTTATAAGTACTAGACACTGAAAATCTACAAGATTATGATGAAATAAAATGTAATTCACTGGGGAAAATAATCCTAACCATTGTGCTGGGTATATTCCCAAATGTGGACGGCCCAGTACCCAGTTCTCACCATAGCAGGTCAGGGATGTTCCCCAGAGAGCACGCAAAGGAGGAAACAAACATACATTTGGGAAAGTGTCTAGCCACACACAATTTAAAAACTCAAAATCAAAACAATTAAGCTCTCAAAATTTCTCTCTCAAAATAAATATTTTCAAAATAAAGAATCAGTGAGAACAAATGCCCTTATATAACACTGGTGTATTATCAAACTGGCACCTTAAAATTCTGGACTGTAACACAGCATTACATAAAACTTCATTAGAGAGACAACAAAATAAAAATGTTTGTAGTTGGAACACAGTCTTTGACCTAGTGTTCTTGCCTTGGAGAATACAGTCCTAGGAAGTAACTCAGGAGAGGAAATTCCACCAGTACAAAAGCATTTGGAATTCCAACAACTGGACCAACAAAGAAACTAGAAATAAGCTTAAATACCCAAAAATAGGAGAGTGATGAAGTAAATTATGATACCACCCCTGAACAGGATGGTATTTTGTTACTGCAAATGATAAACACGTGTTTAATATTTTTTCACATACAAAAAATATATAAAAAAGTAATATCAAGCAAAGAAAAACAAAGAAATACATACCTCAGCAACGGTGCCCTGAAGAATTTGATAAGGCAGAGTCTTATTTATGACATTTATTTTGGTATTATACAAACTAAATGTTAAAAAATGAATATTATGTAAGTCAGATGAATCTCCTATAAAAGTTATGGTGGGGCCACAAAAATAGCATTTAAAAAATCCCAGTGGGCACATTTCACCAAATAACCACTAAGAGATTCCAATTATGAAGAACACAGATCTGGACTAAAACAATCAAAGTAAATAAGGACTATGATCCTCAGATCTTTGAAGACTTAAATCTTGAAATGTTGTGTTGGAGTTCTAAGCTGATCTCAGAGTTTCTAATTCTCCCAGGGCCATTCCTTGTAAAGTTTCAATAGACTGTTCTTTTCTATTCTGGCAGAAACCAGTTTTCCTAATGATAATGTAGCCGACTATCCCTGGGTATCTGTGTTACGATGGGAGTATTATTGCCTGACAAGCTGAAACCCATGGATGATACCTCCAGTTCATTTTCATTCATTTCCAACCCTGCTGCAGAACTGTGCGTTCAAGGCACTGACAGAAGCATTATGATTATTTTACATTATCACCATTTATTCAACTTTTTAGGTACATATTAATGAACAATGAAATGGGCAAAGAACAGGAAGAAAGAAGAAATAATAGATAAAGCAAAAGACTTGGTTAATGAACTAAACAGGTCGCGAACATCCAAATACTTGAAAGTTGGTTCTACAGTTGTTTCAGATTTTCTCTATTTTAAAAATTTATGAAATACTTAAAGCATACAGAAAATTATACAGACTACTATAGTGTACAAGTGTTGTACCACACAGCTTCAAAACATCTTAACATTACGTCTTTATCACAGTAGAATTTTAAAGAAAATGTTTCTGTAATCCCAGCACTTTGGGAGGCCGAGACGGGTGGATCACAATGTCAGGAGATTGAGACCATCCTGGCTAACACGATGAAACCCCGTCTCTACTAAAAAATACAAAAAATTAGCCGGGCATGGTGGCGGGTGCCTGTAGTCCCAGCTACTCGGGAGGCTGAGGCAGCAGAATGGTGTGAACCCAAGAGGCAGAGCTTGCAGTGAGCTGAGATCCGGCCACTGCGCTCCAGCCTGGGTGACAGAGTGAGACTCCGTCTCAAAAAAAAAAAAAAAAAAGAAAGAAAGAAAATGTTTCAGAGTTAAAATTCATGGGCTGTTTTTCTAAATTTATTTATTTATTTTTATTTATTATTTATTTATTTATTTATTTATTTATTTAGAGATGGAGTCTCGCTCCGTTGCCCAGGCTGGAGTGCAGTGGTGCGATCTCAGCTCGCTGCAACCTCTGCTTCCCGGATTCAAGCAATTCTGCTGCCTTAGCCTCCCAAGTAGCTGGAATTACAGGTGCTCGCCATCATGCCTGGCTAATTTTCTTATATTTTTAGCAGAGATGGGGCTTCACCATGTTGGCCAGGTTAGTTTCGAAGTCCTGACCTCAAGTGATTCACCCACCACAGCCTCCAAAAGTGCTAGGATCACAGGCATGAGCCACCATGCCGGGCCCCACTGGGTTATTCTTTCCAAGATCATCTCTGCTTCTCAGGGTAACCAACACCCTGAATGAGGTGTCTGTCATTCCCACGCATTGTTAAAACATTTACTACGTATGTCTATGGTCATTAACAACACAGAATTTTTTCATGTGCTAAAAGTTTATATAAATGACCATACATTCTATATATCATTCTACAACTTTCTTTTGTCTGCTCAGCATATTTTTGAGATATATCCATACTGATTCAAGTAGTTCTAGTTTAATTTTTTCAAGTTCTTTGAAGTATTCCATTATGTGACTACACCACATTTAACTTAACTCTCCTCATGCTGATCAACATTTAGGCATTGTGTCTCATTTTTGGCTATTACAAACACTGCTAGAACAAACATCCTTGTGCACATGCCTTGGTGCATGCTCTCACCAGCAGTATACGTGGTTTCATTTCCCCTCTTCTTGCCATCAGACTTTTGCCAATCTAAATAGTGTAAAATGGTACTTTACTGTTGTTTTAATTATCATTTCCCTGATTCCTAGTTGTTTATTGGTTATTTGAGATTTGCCTATTTTTCTAGTTTTTTTTTCCCCTTGCCCTTATCCTTAGGCATTCTTTGTATATTCTAGATATATATCTTTTGTCCATTATAATAATGGCAAGAATTTATGCCTAGTCTATGCCTTGTCTTTAAATTTCATTCATGGTCTCCCTTATTGTGCACTAATTTTTAGTTTAACATGTTCTAACTCATCAACCTTTCCCTTTGAGTGTTTGTGATTTGTGATCTTGTGACAGAAAACATTCCTTGCCCTGAGGTGGGGGGGACTTTCCAGCAAAAACCAGAAAACCTGCTTTACAAATTCGAAAACAGCCATGACACTTGTCCTGTATTTCCTTCACCTGGTTCAAAATTTTGTTTTTCAGAAACATCCAAGGCCCCTACATGACTTACATGGCATTTTGTAGAACAATCGTTCTCCTGCACCATCATTAGTTTGTAAGTATTTACTATCCAAGGACCAGTCAATGTGCGTGATGAAACTAAGGGACTTGCTGCATTCTCCAATTTTCTTATACCTCTGGGCAACAGCATAGACATCTACTGGGCCATCATTGGATCCCACTGCAAGGTAAGAACCATCTGGAGAAAATTTCATTTCATGAATTACTTCTTTTCGATCTTTGATGTGAACTACTTCTGTCATATCTCTGTAAGAATAAAAAGCAAAATGATAAGCAGCAAATCCACAAGCAGAAAATCCAAGTTTTAAAATATATGTGTCAGAAAAAGAAGTGTGTTGAAAGAGAACCAAATCTGCAGGAATTAAAGGATTAACTTTTGAGGAAATGTATAAAATGGTATTATTTAAGATTTATGGCATTTTAGGAAATAGGAAAATAACAAACGGTTTAAATGATATTTTGGGCTTCCAAAGTAAAAACAAAAAATTTAATAAAGTGCATATTTGTGATGAAGAGAGGTTGATTAATGGGTACAAACCACAGTTTGACAGAAGAAGTAAGATCTAGCATTTGATAGATCAGTGGAGTAATTATAGGTTATAAATAATCTATCATATATTTCCAAATTGGAGAAAATAATTCAAATGTCTCTAGCATAAAAAAAAAATATTTAAAGGGATGGATAGCCCAATTACATTGATCTGATCTTCACAAACTATATGAATGTATGCAATTACATGTACCCTGAAAATATGTGTATTATGTATCAATTTTTAAAGTTTATAAAAGAAATGCATATTTGCTTTCATGTTTAACTACATATTATTTTTCCCTAAAATTTTTGTTTCAAAAGTTGGGGTTTGTCAAATCGTTTTAAAAATACGCCATGGAGAAACGTAGAATATATCAAGGTTAACATAAACAAATCATCTTTTTTATACTTTAAGAAACTAGTGACTGTTAAGCTTGATACTTGTCACAAAAAGAGCAAGTCAAAAAAGCAGCTGAAGAAAATTACCTTTTTAAATGTTAAATCGTGATGTAATCATTTAAAACATTTCAGTCATGAATACAGTGAGTCAATGGAATATTTTGTTTTGTTTCTGACCAGATTCTTTTAAGAATTTCTGCTCACATTTGAAAGCTCACTGGGGTTGTTTTTTTCCTACAACTGTGAGACAGGATTATGACGACTAGCAGGTCCCCTGAGCCAGTAAAGATGGCTTCATCAACTCCAAAAAAACTGAATGCATAAAGAATTCCAAATAACCATTCTACATAACAGTCCCTCATACCTGCTATCATTTATTAATAGCATTACAGTGTACTATAATGTCATAAAATAAGTGCCTGGAAATATGTGTGTGTTTGCGTTAGGAGGCTTGAGAAGTCCATCAAAAAAGAAATCTGGTAGTGAGAATGTAGTATAATAAACTGTGCTAAGACCATTCTCCAATCAAAGCTATGGAGAATTCTCTGTGCAAAGTGGGCAATATTTAATTTACAGCTGTATTTCTTTTCTGTAATTACAAAGCATGCGAGTCCAGAGAACAACAAATGCATTCAGAGGAATTACAAGGGTGGGTCTTAATTTTCTCCAGTAAAAATTATATAGGATGTTAGTAAATAGGAAATACTCCATTTTAATATCAATTACGGGTAGAAGAAATCTTTTACTAAAGCTCACCTCTAAACATCTGGTGCTGCTGGATGCTGCTTTACTCTTTCTTCCTCTTTTCTTGGCTTACTACAAAGCCCACAGTCTTTTATCTGAAACCCTTGGAATTAGATGTGCTTGGGAATTCATTATTCATTAGATTTTAGAAAGATTCATATACAATATATCATGTAACATCCCCACTGGGGGCTGGGGCAGCAATCTGTATTAAACACAGTAATTTTGCAGCAAGTCACATGATGCATGATTATTCCTACTAAGAGAGTACTAGATTGTAAGCAACCTCACATCAGTTTGCTGGGTTAGACTATGCTGCCAAATTATCAAATAATTTTGTATTTTCAGAGTGTTAGGACTTTGGAATTACAGACAGGGAATCATAGATCTACAGTATTCCTACTTGAATGGGTAAATGGATTTTTCCTAAGGTCCTGGCATGTATTAACCAGGAAAATTGTAACATTTAACACAAGAGCATTTCTAAATACCATTTCAACATCAGTACGTGCCTGACTCGGAGAACAATGAAAGAGCCGTCCTTCATGCCCAGGGCCAGCTGAGATCCGTCGGGGCTGAAAGCTACACTGCGAACCGCCTCCTCCATGTTACAGCGGGCGATCAAGGCATGATCGGCCAGGCTCCACAGCCTAGGCACAAGAACGAAGTCAAAACAAAACAAAACCAACTTCCCATGGTCATCGGCCAGCCCAAGGCAAGAAGGCCTGCTCACCACACCAACAGAAACAAGAAAAGACAAGAACTTCACACCACAGCCCTTCATCATGGCCTGTCAGAGAGTCTGGAAAGGTGTTTTAGTGCATCTTTGGGTCATTTTCATTATTTGAAGGAAACCAACACAAATTATAAAATGAGATAACATTTCCAAAGATTTTGAGATTCACAGAACAACAACAACAAAAAAATTAAAGCTGGGCATGATGGCTCATGCCTGTAATCCCAGCACTTTGAGAGGCCATGGCAGGAGGATCACTTAAGCCCAGGAGTTCAAGACTAGTCTGGGCAATATAATGAGACACAGACTCTACAAAAAATGCAAAAATTAACTGAATGTGGTGGTGCATGCCTGCAGTCCCAGGTACTTGGGGGGCACAAGCAGGAGGATCACTTGAGTCCAGAAGTTCAAGGCTGATCCTGCCACTGCACTCCAGCATGGGTGACGTACAAGGCCCTGTCTCCCCCCACCAAAAAAAAATTAAATATTACTTCATACAAAATATTACTTTCACTTCAGAAATTAAAAGTTGTCCTTTATGTATACCAAGGGTTGTTCATCACACACACATGTTAAAAAGTACTTATAGGATAAGATGCCATTATTATTAGCTTTTTAAAAAGTACGCGCCAAACACAGTGGTTCATGCCTATAATCCCAGGACTTTGGGAGGCCATGGCAGGAAAGATCACTTGAGCTCAGGAGTTCGAGACCAGCCTGAGCAACGTGGTGAGACTCCAGCTCTACAAAAAATTTAAAAAATAGCTGGGTGTAGTGAGGCATGCCTGTAATCCCAGCAACTTGGGAGGCTGAGGTGGGAAAATAGCTTGAGCCTAGGAGTTCGAGGTTGCAGTGAGCTATGATGACACTACTACACTCCAGCCTGGGAAATAAAAGCAAGGCCCTGCCTTAAAAAAAAAATCATATATCAATATATATCTCTCTCAATATAAATATATATCAACATAAATATATATCTCTCAATATAAATATATATCTACATATCAGTATACATAATCAATGTAACTATACATGTATATAAATATATAGAAGTGCTTTCCGGTAACAGTTATTTCAGCACACACAGATTGAAATATATGTTGCATTTGTTGGCCTTCCTAGGAAGAAAATGTGTCCGAGATGAAGAAGAGCGAATGATATCCCCGCTGTTGCTCCTCACAAGCTCCCTGGGCGCCCAAGTGAATGGGTCCACTTTTATGGGGGTGGACACTTCACAGGACTCCTGGCCAGTGAGCACAGTCACTGCTGGAGAAGTGGCAAACAAGGGGCAAGTGCAGCTCAAACACAGCTTTCAGCATGCGTTCCCATCTCCACAACACCTAAATCCAGGCACCCCAAAGTGAGTGAACCCGAATGAAACATCTGAAGATACAAATAAGGCTTTACATGTTGGTTGCAATTGTGGTATCTGACTTCCATCAATTAGTGCTTTTCTAAGGATAGTCTTCTCTTAACACAAACTAGTGTCTGGCTGACTGAGCTCTGCAACAGATAGACAAGAATAAGTCACACGCAGCACGGTTTCTCTCAAAGCATTCCGCCATCAGAAGGGATGGGGCACATCCCTTATGATGCTGAGCTGCACAGTAAATAGCTTACTAGTCCTTAGGCAGCCTGTACTGTGCAGCCTTGAGCTGAGTACTTTTTTTTTTTTTTTTCTTTTTTTTTTTTGAGACGGAGTCTCGGTCTGTCGCCCAGGCTGGAGTGCAGTGGCGGGATCTCGGCTCACTGCAAGCTCCGCTTCCCAGGTTCATGCCATTCTCCCGCCTCAGCCTCCTGAGTAGCTGGGACTACAGGCGCCCACCACCACGCCCAGCAAATTTTTCTGTATTTTTAGTAGAGATGGGGTTTCACCGTGTTAGCGAGGATGGTCTCGATCTCCTGACTTCGTGATCCGCCCGCCTCGGCCTTCCAAAGTGCTGGGATTACAGGCGTGAGCCACTGCACCCAGCCACGTTCTTTTGTTTCTTTTTTTGAGACATAGTCTCGCTCTGTTGTCCAGACTGGAGTGCAGTGGCTCGATCTCGGCTCACCACAAGCTCCGCCTCCCGGGTTCACGCCGTTCTCCTGCCTCAGCCTCCCAAGTAGCTGGGACTACAGGCGCTCACCACCACACCCGGCTAATTTTTTTTTTTTTGAGTATTTTTAGTAGAGACGGGGTTTCACCTCGTGATCTGCCCGCCTTGGCTTCCCAAAGTGCTGGGATTACAGGCGTGAGCTACCCTGACCTGCCCAAGCTGAGTAGGTTCTCAATACCTCATCCATTATGCATGATCTCATGCTGTTTCAACCTTGTACTATTTTAAGCAATGTAACCCTTGCTTTACTAGTAAAGAAACCATCACTCCTCAGTAAATGGTACTATCCTTCTAAAGTCACTATGCTCATCTTTCTCCAGAAATTATGACTTTCAGCCTTCCTAAATTTTAATACTTTGTATAAAAATGCATTACACATTCTAGTCAAATTAATGGCTAAAGAGAATAAGATTCTGGCAGTCAGGGCTCCTCAGGGATATTTGCAATTCTGAGACTCAACAATTGCTAAAATATAAAAGTGAAGGACTTCCTTGAAATCACTTCTTTCTGGATGGGTATGAATGAGTTTCACAGGTGTCTGAATAAGTGGGAAAACTCAAGACTAAGAGAAAGAGAAAAACAGAAAAGGAGGAAGTGAGTAAAGTGAAGTATAAACCAAATAACCGTTTATGCCACACAAGGAGACAACAATAGTTGTTTTAGCTGTTCTCACTGATTTTTAGATCAATGAGGTTTTCATGCTTGGTAGAGATGGAAAAAATAGAATGAATGACTACACTAACTATTTTAATTAGACTCATAAACATACAAAATAAGGGAGGTGGGAAGTAGTGAGCTTTAGTCCAGTTTACATTGTTCTATTTGAGCCATTAAAACCCAGAGGCAGTAGCCATTCAATCGATTGATCAGTCTGTTCCTCTCATACTCTCCCTCTTTCTGGCCTGTTTGTCGTTGAGCATATCTAAAGCTCAGCATTAAGTAATAAAATACTGAAATTGGGGTAATATTCTACATCTCAAACCTTTAAGTTGTATGTTCATTCCTTTAATAGGTACAAAAATACTGGAATCGTAAGTCATTGTGCTCATTTTAGCCAGTGCGCTCTCAAAAGAATAAAATGATCCGCAGCAAGAAAGCTGGAGGCTCTGAGTAAACTATTTTCTGAGGCCCCATGATTCTTTGACGTGATGATGTGGTTCAAAATTTCATCTGAGACTTTAAAAAAAAATAATAGTTTACTCATGCGCTAAAGACAATTTTGAGAATCAGAATTTAAGTTCTAATGATGATGAATGAGAGAGTCTCTAACCAAATAGTAAAATCTCCATGCAGCCCCTGCAGAAGACCAAAGGCACGAGGGGACAATATGGTTTCATCACAGATGAGTGTGCTTAGCTCGTAAATCTTCAAATAGAAAGAACTGGAAGCCAGCCTCACCAGTATTCAAGTATTTTTCACTTCTAAAAATCATTTCCATGGTTTAAGATGCAGCCAAGAAAGACAACAGCAGCAGCAAAATGCCAAAAACCCACTTGTTGGGCTAAAGGTCTTAACGTTTCATTTGGAAACTGTGTGGTTCTATTCTGCACTTTATCCTTCTATTAATAAGCAAATTTGGGAAAATAAATCCATCTCAAGTCAGAGAGGTGACAGCAGTGGGGCCTCACCTGACAGAGCGGTCATCGCTGCCTGTCACAGCCAGAGGTTTCTTGGGGTGCAGGGCCAGAGCCCAGAGCTCACCCTCGCAGTGGCCCTGCAGGATCAACATCGGCTTGTCTCGCTCTCGCACAATCACTTCAAATATCTCACTGTCCTGGGTCCCTGCTAGAAGGCGGTCTGCTTTCCAGCACACGCTCCGGATAGAGAGGCCTGACAAAAATAAGTAAAACAGAAGCAAATCTTCACGCTATTCATACACACACAAAACCTAAAGTAAATGCCCTTTAACCAAGATAGCATCAAATGTGACACATCTTAAGGACTCCTGGAGGCAGAGAATCAACGCTGCCACCATTCTGTGTTATTTTATTATTATTTTTGAGATGGAGTCTTGCTGTCACCCAGACTGTAGTGCAGTGGCGTGATCTCCGCTCACCACAGCCTCCGCCTCCCAGGTTCATGCCATTCTCCTACCTCAGCCTCCCGAGTAGCGGGGACTACAGGTGCTCACCACCACGCCCAGCTAATTTTTGTATTTTTAGTGGAGATGGGGTTTCACCGTGTTAGCCAGGATGGTCTCGATCTCCTGACCTCATGATCTACCTGCCTCGGCCTCCCAAAGTGCTGGGATTACAGGCATCAGCCATCACGTCTGGCCCATTCTGTGTTATTTTCTTACAAGTGTTGGATGTTTCCTCCACCCCTTGTGATCTAGTCTGTGAAAGAGCGGCTGCTTTTCCTAGACTTAGGATACCTATGTGTTTCTACAGCAGGATTGTTTTTATTTTTTAGAGACAGGGTCTCACTCTGTTGCCCAGGCTGGAGTATGGTAGCACAATAGCTCACTGAAGCCTCAACTTCCTAGGCTCAAAGTGATCCTCCTGCCTCACCCTCCCAAGTAGCTGGGACTACAGCTGTGCAACACCATGCCTAGGCTAATTTTCTTCTTTTTTGTAGAGATGAGGTCTTGCTATGTGTTGCCCAGGCTGGTCTTCAACAGTAGAATATATTTTAAATACTATATCTTAAAGTAAGTATAAGATGATAAATTGGTCTTTATGAAAACCTAACCTTCAGAATAATGTCCTTCTGATTTGCTATGAAAGATGAATCAGTTCAACCTTTAGGAATAACACTGTGTTAAAATTATATGTAGGTGATACTACAGAACAGATGATTATCATATTAAACAAGTTTAATACATATTTGATAAGAATCTAGATATATCCTATGGAATAAACAGATGCATCATGTCTCAGAAATATGCAAATGAAACTCCAATTTCAGTCTCAAAATACCATCAAACATTTATCAATGAAAATACTATTCTTCACCGACTTAATTTATGGAATCTTCTCCAAAAGCCTCTTCTCCAAAAGCATAGTACTCCTTTAAAGTCCACACTTCCATCTCAGTAGTACTATTTCATCCTCCCTAGGCAGGTCCTCACTTGCCTGGTCTCAATCTCTTGGATTTTTTTGCAATCTGTTCCGTTCCTTACCGGGTTTGTTGTTTGTTTAGGCAGCGAATTTTCTAATCCGAATTAGAAATACCAAAGCAGTACCACTTTCCTAACTACTTTAAAACAAGGCCAGGATGTGATGGGCTCCATGCTGCCTCCCCAGCAGGCACTGTGTCTCTGGGATAGAAAGTACCAGAAGCTCGAGGACCCAGGCTCTACTCCTGCTCTAGGCCCAGCTGGCTAGACACAGGAATGTTCCCTCCTTGCTGGGGACCAGTTTTTCTCCCCTTAAGATGTAGACTATAATTATGGTGACTATGTAACCTGTCATTCCAATTAGAATGCCTTTAAGAGACTCTAAAACTAAATTTACACAATATTTTAAAGTATTTGACTAAGGAATAGCTTTCCTATGTTGAAAGACCTACTAAATAGTTCTATCAAAATATTTTCAATTATAAAAGTCTAAAAACTGTTTACTGCAAAATTAAAAATCTGGGGCAGAGAGATGAATAGGCAGAGTGATGAACAGGCAGAGTATGAAGGATTTTTAGGGCAGGGAAACTATCCTGTGGGATACTATAATGGTAGAGACATGTCATTACACATTTGTCAAAACCCACAGAACGTACACCACCAAGAGCGAACTCTAACGTGAACTACGGCCTCTGGGTGATAATGACATGTCAAGGTAGATTCACCCCCTGGAACAAATATACCACTCTGGTGGGGGACACTGATACTGAGGGAAGCTATGTATGTGTGTTGTGGGTAGGAAGGGGTATATGGTAAGTCTCTATACATTCTCAATTTTGTTCTGAACCTAAACTGCCCTAAAAAACAAAGTCTATTGAAAAAAAAAATGGCCAGGCATGGTGGTTCATGCCTGTAATCCCAACACTTTGGGAGGCTGAGGCAGGCAGATCGCTTGAGGCCAGAAGCTTGAGACCAGCCTGGCCAACATGGTGAAACCTCGTCTCTACTAAAAATAGAAAAATTAGCTGGACATGGTGGCATGCACCTGTATTCGCAGCTACCCAGGTGGCTGAGGCACGAGAATGGCATGAGTCTGGGAGGAGGAGGTTGCAGTGACCTAAGATTGCGCCATTGTACTCCAGCCTGGGCAGCAGAGCAAGATTGTCTTTAAAAAAAAAACAAACAAACAAAAAAAAACACCCAAGACAAATACTAAGCCAGTTGGGATGCTGGGACAACAGAAAGGGTAATTTGGGGTATATGGACACCCTAACTATAATCTTCATCTTAATCACCTCACTGTGGTCTTGAGAGGATCCAATGAGATAATGCATTTATTAAGAGAAAGTAGTTTTTCAAGGCATAAGGCTTTCAACAAATACATGAGATAACTGTCCTTACTCCTTGCTCTGAATTCACTGCTACAGGTCTTGAAATGGCGGGAGAAAGCACACAGGCAGATGCATTATTCCCGCCGGGAGGAGTACAGACACCTTGGCAACACTAGTTCAGGATCAGTTACTTGAAATCCTCCACTGCAAACATCAGGATGGGCTTTCAAGGATGGGAAGGGCAGATGTATGGTAAAAGCAGTCAGGATGTCATTGCAAGCTGACAGGGCATGCAGCTCAGCTGCAGAGAACCACACGGCCTTGCTCCCACAATCCTGTTGCCACTGGCTCCCCTCTTTGTCCTGATCTCTTTCCTACCCTTTTTGGGGTTTCATTACCACTCATGAGTCAACATATTCCCGTTTCCTCCCTGGTGTTTTTCTCAGTTCCTGCAGGGGATTGGCAGGAGGGGCTGAATTAGTTGTCTCCCCAGCAGGCTTTGCATCATCTAGTTTTATTACACAAAGGGTTTAATGCTTTGCTCTTCGCCATCATCAGGAAAGGAGAGTCGGTGGTATTTCAACATTAGCAAAAAACAATCTACTTTTACTGTATTTATTGTCTGCTTCCTCTCAGTAGAATAGAAAGGTCTGTGAAGAGAGTTTTATCAGTTTTATTTACTGCTATATCCTCAGTATCTGGGCACAGTGACTGTCACGTTGTAGACACTCAATAAAGAATTACTGAGCAAATGAAATAAAACATCAGAATCAAACATTTGAGTCCTTGGAGATGCCAAGAAATAAAAGATACTACCCCTGTTACTCAGTAAGAACATTCAAAGAAGGGATATATTCATTCCTTTATTCCAGAAATTTTCATTCAGCACTACTCTGTGCCTGACACTGGAGCTTAACAGTGAACAAGACAGGCTCCTGCCCTAATGAAGATTACATTTTAAAAAGGGCCAGACATATGTAAGCAGATATCCATGCATCAAAAACCAACTAAAGTGATGCAAATGTATATGTGTACCTATATACACATACACCGTATACACACATAGACATATACATTACATCTAAGTGATATGTTATATATTTTAACTGTCATTAAATATTCAGATCATAGCCCTTTTATAATGCCATTGATTGTTTTAAAGACAATGGCCCTTTTCCAGGCAGGCCTGGAATCCATGGATTCACTGTAAGCATGAACACACCCATTCTCCCAAGGTCTCCAACAGCATGTCTGGTCTCTCAAGGCCAAATGACTTGAATTCCTCCCTAGGACCCGGAGCTATATTTGGTCAAGCATACATTTATGCTTTATTACAGAAAGGGTTTAATGCTGTACTCTTCAGCATTATCAGGAAGGAAAGAGTTAATGATATTCCAACATGAGCAAAAACTAAATAAACTACTTTTTTACTGTATTTATTGTCCTGCTATTTTTTAACCTTATTTGGGGGAACAAATTCATCAAGGAAAAAAGATTATTATACCCACCCATGACCTGGAATTAAATATTGACATTCAGTATATATCTATATATCCTTTCTTTAAAACAAGTTTAAGAGGCTCAGAAACAAAGACGAACCTTCCAACTCAGTCCAGACTAATGAACCAGTCAAGTCACACGGCACTCAGTGTTTTTCAGACCACATCCAGGGAGCTCTTGCATTCCTCAGAGGAGTGCCAGGGTCCTGGCAAGGAGAGAGCCAGGAAATGGGACAGCAAGAGGCGGGAGTCTGAGGATCCCACTGCTGTATTTCCCTCGGCACCTCACCATCTCCGATTTCATTTGAAAAAGGGTTCATTTGAAAAAGGGTTCCACTGAACTAACCAACGTAAGGGCGAAGCTTAGCAAGGATTATTTCTGGCTACATATGGGTGGAAGGGAAGAGAACCAGAGAAGGAGTTGCTACATTTTCATTGCTTGCAATATCAACTTTATGAGCTGTGAACATTTTCTCTCAGAAAGCAACTGGGTCTCTCCATAAGTATTCAGTTCTTTAAACACATCAATTGTCTTTTGTCACATCAGACAAGTCAACCTCACGGGATATGTCCACCAGGCGATAGGTACAATACCAGGTCACTCTCATTCCTAAGATAACCATTTTAAAAAGGAAGACATCGGTGGGTCAAAAGCCATATTCATGTTTCCTAATAACATCCCATTTCCATCCTTTTTAAACCTAATTGTTCTTCCACATGCAAGAGTGGTAAAGAGAACCACACAGTCTCTTCTGGGAACCTTCTGGTGAGACCTTGGTGAATGGCACAAAGTTCTGGCATTAATTCAATTCTCCTGTCTATCCAGGCTTAGTTTTTTACTTCTGACACAAACCCAGAGAACAGAAAGGTAATCATGATGTCCCAGTTGGGCTGGCCAAGGCAACGAAGCTGTCTTATACTCCTTTACATTCTGCTCTGGGAGTCAGAGAAACATAAGCTAGTATTTGGAATATGGTTACAAACCCAACAGTAGTTAAGAGAAACAGGAGAAACCATCCTAATCATTTAAAACCACAGAAGTTCTCTTTTCTGGAGAAATATACATCATTGTTACTTTTGACGGTATGAACTGAAGGCGTTTTACCACACAGATGAGGTGTCCACATTTGGACACCATGCCCTGTGCCACTTGTGATGAGAAACGTGGAACTTGGGCCTGTGCTTGGTACAGAGAGCCAGCAGATGGCAGTAGAGAGCAAACCACCCATCTAAACCAAAAAATCCTTTAATGCCAAGACCAAATTCTTACCAGTCGGTGGCCCTGATTTTATATTCAGACCAGAGAATACAGACAGCATCCTTTCAAACCCCTCTGCTGTAGTCCTGAAGCTTGGCCATGGGGAGCTCTAGTCTGTATCAAATCAGACCTCATTACTAAGGGACATTGCTTATTTTCTACCACGAGTTTATTTTCAACAGTTAAAGATATGAACTGGATTTATATACCAGCCCTTCCCAGCTGTGTGACATGGTAAGATATTTAGTCATTCATATTGTTAGTTCCTCCATCTGTAAAGTGGAGATATTAGCACTCACACTTCATAGCATTGTGAGAACTCAATGCAACAACACTTGAGCCAGTGTCTGGCACTGAGGAATGAATCAATATGTTATGCTATTATTTTAACCCACAGGGTTTTGTGCCAGGATCTTTTTATTAAGTTTACATCTCAGCACAGAACAACTTGCTGTACACGTGCGGTCGGTCACATCCGAGCCCTGTAAGGTGGCAGTGCCAGGAACTATGAAGTGCCCCATGGACCTTTCCTAGAGTCTTACTCTGCCTTATGTTACAACTTAGTTTTTGTCATTTGCTATTATAATTTTGATCTGCTGCCACTGCAGACTCGCAGAGGAAAAGGCTATGTTCCAGTACACAAAGAGAACAAATCATTTGGGGAAGAAAATGGCCTTTTCTCCCAATTATTTGGTCCAAAAGGGGAAAACTGAAAGCAGGGAGAGACTAGTACTTAATAGTGTTCTTAAAACCCGTGTTCAAGGCCTGATATGGTAAAGGGCCAGGCACAGTTGTTCCCAACCCTCGGTGTACACCAGAATCCACAGAGAGAGCATTTAAAAGATACAGATGCTTGCGCCCCTCCCAGATATTCCTCCCAGTTGGTCTGGAGCAGACCAAGACTTCATTACTTTTAATTCCCCAGGGCTGAGAACCACCGCCTGCTCAAGCCGTTCTCCAGCTAGTATGTTCTCGCATGTCAGACTGTTGAAAATTCAGAGTGCCCCGCAGGTCCCCAGCTGATTCTAACGCAGTGGTTCTTCAGTCACATGCTGACAAACTCTACCCCACTGGATGGGAAAGCCCAAGGACGATGAGCAAATGATGACGAAGACAGTGTCATCTCCAAGAAGTTGACTTTAACAAGCAAGCCCTGCAGGTGGGCAGTAAGGATCCTCACCAACATAACCGAGCCCTGTGCCCGTGAATGCTTGTGCATGCTTAGAAGGAGGTGGTATCATTAACCCCATGGACATCGCCGGGCCCTCGATGGGGCTAGTAAATACATGCTGAACTGATGAGGAAATGACAGTATAGAAAGTTTGTGTTACTTGCCTCAAGTCACAGAGCAAGCAAGCAACAGGGGAAAAAAAAATGAGGATTCAGGCAGTACAAGTGTGGCATTAATACCCTTCCCCACAAAGTTATTTCCTGTCTCTGTGAATGTATGCCCCGGACACAGTACTGAAGGTGAAACAAGACAAGGTTGTAGCTGTCCCCTGTAAACCTAACTTTATTAAGGATGCAAAATCAGGGAATGCCCTGAGTGCGAGAGGTAAAAGGTAGTAAGAACAAGAGAGAGAGGAACAGTAATTTCACCCAGACTTAAGAGGGAGTATTGGGAGAGGATGTGGAAAAGACAGCAGAGGCCTTCAAAGCCCCCTGCCCTTGCAGCCCCTCAGGAAGGGGTGGCTGAGGCCACGTAAGGAGCCTGGGGCCTGGGCACAGGAGCTCTAGGCCTTGCAGGGGCTTCTGATGTTCTAACGGTAATGCTGAAGACAGACTTTGGAAATGTGAAAGAAATGCAGGAGGAAAGACATACATCTCCCCAGGGATTCATAAACACCGATGATTTCAGAGCCCGGTACCAAACAGAAGTGTGGGGCCCCTTGCTAAAAAATGATTAAGAATTCCAAGGAAGTGACAGCAAAGCATGCAACCAACCACAGGGCCCTCGTGAGCACAGGGCCCGTGTGACTGCCCAGATCTCAACCTGAGAAGCCTCTCTGCAGGGGACCCCCAGGGGAGTTTGAGGATTAAATAGGATCTTGTGTGTAGAGCGTGTACCACAAAAGCCACCACAGAGTGGGCATTCAGCACTGGTCCTGAGCTGGGAGAGTCGCAGGGCTGGGGCTGCAGGTCATCCTCAGTGCGGACTGCCTATGACCTGCTGCTCCTGTTCACAAAGGCTCCCTGCCTGAGAATCTCCAGCAGAATTCATAGGGAAGGTTTCTTTTTACAAAATCTCTGCTTATTTCAAAACCCACTCCATAGGATTCAAAATCCTATAGCCCCAGGAACTGTGAAAGATCCACAAAGCCCAGTGAGACATCAGAAGATGAGAACACACAGCCAAGCCCATGGCCTTCCACCCAGGGAGGGAACCCATCCAGGCTAGCTTTTACATAAGGCTGGCTCAGGAGGGGTATTTACAGAGGAATTACTACACAGCAAGCCAGGCCAGCAGCCCAGACACCATGTCACACATGGAACCTGAGCACACAACGCCACCACGTCTCCTGGCTGCCAATCTGTCTCCAGCTCCTGAGGCATAGGCCTCTGCAGTGTTCCTCCACCTTCTCAGCAGAACAGTGAGGCATGCCCAAAGAAAAGCAGTGGGCACACAGGGAGAGCTGTGACAGTCGCAAGGAGTCAAGAGGTGAGTAACGGAGCCACCTGCGGGACCGGAGAATAGGATGTGCTTATTTTGCTTCTATCGTAAACAAGGGTGTTCTCAGGTTTGAGAGTTGGTCTTTTGGATGTTCTCTGCAAGGGTTCTTGACAACAACACTATCAACATTTGGGGCCGGGTAATTCTTTGTTGTGGTGACTCTCCTGTCCATTGTAATACTTTTAGCAGCATCCCTGGCCTCTATCCACAGATGCCAGTCGCAACTCTGCAGTTGCGACAATCAAAAATGTCTCCAGACAATGTCAAATGTCAAAAAATCACTCCTGGTTGAGAGCTGCGAGACTATCTGACCATCACGGTACTCTGAGGAATAAAAACAGTAATAAGCATGAACACTGCGGAACCACCACCTGGGCTCCCACCTCCGATCCTATCCCGCCCCAGTCTGCTCTCTGCTCTGGGGCAGGAGAACTAAGTGGAGATCCAATCATGCCACATGCCTCCCTAAACCTCTAAGACCTCCTGTAGTTGGCCCTTGGAGTGCAAGCTTACGGTGTCACAGGTTGACACAAAGAAACCAAGTTATCTGCTCCTTCTGCGTCCTCATCACTTGCGCTCTTCACAAGGCTCCACCCTCCAGTCCTACGACACTTTTCATTTACCTGACAGCTACTTCCAGGACTCCAGCACACACTAGGCACATGCTAAGTGGGTGGGAGGCATCAGTGAACAAAGATCCTTACCTTTATGGAAACAGACAATAGCTAAGAATGTAACACAGAAATTATACTGTATGTTACAAGGGAAAGGTAGACCCGGGAGAAGGGGATTTGGAATACTTGGAGTGGTGGAGGCAGAATGAGTTGCAATTCTAGAAGAGGTCATCAGCACAGGCTTTATTTGAGCAAGGGTTTGAAGGAGAGGAGGGAAGTAGTCATGCAGATTCTAGGCAAGAGTGTCACAGGCAGAGGGAGAAGGCTGGGAGGGCAGAGAGGAGAAGGAGCAGACAGGGCAAAGCAGAGCAATGGGGAGGGGTGGTGGGCTGCCATAAGGACTTTGACTCTGGGTAAGATGAATCATTGCAGGGTTTTGAGGAAAGCAGTAATGTAATCTGGCTCACGTAAAGTTCAAACAATCCCTCTACCTGCTGTGCAGAGGATGGTGGTCGAGGCAGGAATGCAAGTTATAAAGCAGTATTCTATGTGAAAGATGGCGGTGGCCCAGACCAGGGAAGGGGCAGTGAAGATAGTGACAAGTCTAAGCAGGGCATCTCATGTCCTGGAATTTCGGCCTCTAATTCTTGCTCAGTGATTCACCTAATGCAGGATCTTTCTGGATTCGGACTTTATAGTCCATTAGACACAGCAACAACTCAACAAATATGTGTTGGTAGTTAAAACCCACAGAATTCCTCCCACCTCCACTCACACCTTAAATGTAATCATGACTGAAGCGTACTTTTCAGGACTTCCTATTCAGTTCCTAGGCATGTATCTGGCACTTAGATGTTTAATAAATGTTTACTGAGTGGACAAATAAGTAAATAATACATCTTATACCATGTGAATAATTACTGTATTCCTTTAGTCAGAATCATTTATAACCATTAACTCAATGGTGTTTTATTATCCTAGAAGTAATTCATTTTGGTTGATGGATTTTAAGAATTTTTGGCTTTTCTTGCCACCGCTATAAGTTACTTAAGCTTCATTATTTTACCCAGATCATAAATGTGCTTTAAAAGTGATCAGACTCAGCATGCACTGTCATGAAGCTTGGTGTGAGGTATGAGTGAGTGACTTCAGTTTACAATTAGCTTGATGCTAATGACCCTGGGCCTCATTCTACCATCCATGAAGTAAGGGAGTTCCCCCCATCCCCCGCCACCGCCTTACATCCAGGGTCTGTCCCAACTTGAAAATTCCAGAAGTTTATATTCACTAAGATGTATATTGGAGGACAACAACCCCATATAGCTGAAATCCTTTGGTGCCAGATGCATTTTGGAATTCAGAAAAATTTGGATTTTGTACTTGTAATATATCCAGCAGACACTAAGGCAGCACCTTGAAATTAAATACTTCTATAACAAAATATATAAAAACACCCAATAGCCTCATAACGGGTCAAGTTTTGCTGCCACATTAGTTATTTTAAAAATCTTCTGGTAATCTGAACTTTTTGGCTTTCAGAATTGCTGATGAAGGATCCTGGGTGAATTAGGTTGTTGGTTTCTATCATTTTGTGTTGTTGCTAGAGAAACCTGTTCGAACACCCAGTCAGCAAAAATCCAATAACTCACAAAAGATGCACAAGTCACTGGTGCAAGTAAAATGCTATAATTCCCTTCACTGAGGGATGGCCCCCCTCATCATGTGAGAGACATTTTCTTTGACTAAGCCTTGGGGAGAAGGGAGGGAGCCGGAGAATCAGATCTGACACTAACCAATTCTTGATGTGAATGTGACCCATCTCCAAGCTGATTCACACTCAGCCTAAAGTGGGGTTAATTGTTTTTACTGTAAGTCAAGTGTCCTAATTAGCTCAAGCTACTACAAAGACGTAAAAGAATTAACAATGTCACTTTATTACAAAGCCATGTCATCATTTTTTTCTGAGCTTAGTAACCATCTTGGTTCATCTTAAAACTTCTTTCTTGATGGTTAACAGCTAATAGTTATTAGAAGATGCAAATGTATGCCAATCTTGCAAAGATTTGCATTAAACAACTTGGAAATTGTCAGATTCATTTTGTAAATCATCTAGACATCTACAGGAGGAGCAACACAAGTCTTTACAGGTGGTACACTAAGTGTGATCTTTATAAATACCCTCAGATTCCTAAGCACTAGTAAGTAGCAATTTCTTAATTTTCGCTAATACTTTTAAATGTATAGAACATAGAAAATTACCCATACCATGTCATGGGAACTGGGCTATGGCCATGATTAATTCTCTGGTTAAATTTGCTTAGACAACTATTTGGTTGTTTGAGTAAGATGAGAAATCACTACATTTCCATTGAAATAAATTCAAGTGTCACTGTTTTACAAATAGCAAAAACACAGAAGAAAGCTCATATATCAAGATAGTTCTTATAAAAATAAAACTGTCATGTCCAAACTGAGAGCAAGGAAGCTTCATGTCCAAACTGAGGGCAAGGAAGTCTAACGCTGCTCTGCCTGAATCTGTTCCTTTCAAATATACTTGGTTTGTTTGAGGCAAAGAGAGGTGGAGCAGAAAGCCAAGTCTTCTTTGAGGGAAGGGACGAGAGGGTGGCGGGGGGTGGGGAGGACACCTGACCATCTTCTGTCCACTCTGCTTTCTTTTGTTCCTTTCCCACCCTCTTTCCTTCCCTTTTCCCTCCCTCTTATTTGCTCAGCTCTCTGCTAATGTTCAAAGGACCAAGGGTATGGTATTGCCTGGCTGAAGGGGAAGCTACGCCAGAAAGCTATTTACATCTTGATTACTTTTATTTCCTCAAATCCTATGTATTTTAATTCCTATACTTGTGCTGGGTCACTCTACTTCACTCTGGATTTGGGGCACACCTCCACGTGCCTTGGAGAGGCTGCCCCATCACAGAATGGCCCCGGCAGCCAGCCTCCAAGACCACAGGAGGGCCGGTTCTGAGAGTCTCTCCCTGCTCGGAGCTGCGGAAAATGGCCCTGGAACTCCACATCCTCCTTCCTTGCTTCAGTGGAATAATGGCCTGGCTGATTATTCACCAAGGCCTGGCTGAGCGCGACAGAGTGCCTTAGAGGGGGATTTAGAGCAAGTTTCCCCACATGGCCCTGTCCATGAAGGCTCCAGAACTCCCTAAGTTGGCAGCAATGGGTGGGCCAGACTTTAGCTGTTACCAGTAACTCAAACCAGGAGCCTTTTCTTCTTTTGATGCTACATGTATATTGTTTTTTCACTGGGGGCTGGAATGAAGGCCAGCAACTCTTTTGATGCTTGATGATACACAGTGACCTTTTGTGACAATGTTGCCCAAGCCAGGGGGAGGGGATAATTTTAGGTGGGTGTTCCAAGGGCAAAAATTAGATCCCAGCATATTAAACTCACGTTACAAATATTAGTTTACAGCGAAGTTTTAAAAAGATACATTAATCAGTTTAAAGTAAAATACTAAGCAATTAAGAGTACTGGTGGTCAGCAGCAATTCTAAAAGTGAAGACGTCATCTAGAGCATCCACACTGCGGGGCTGCGTGCTAAGCAGTGCCATCTCCACTCTCCTAGGAGCTCCATCCCAGCCCCCATGCCCTCTCTGACTCTCTTGGACTCAAACTGGAACATGATCTATACCATCCTTTAAAAGCAGTCTGTTTCTCCCCACAAAACACAGGCTACTGCCTTATCAGTAAGCCATCTAAGATGCACACCAATCCCTGATAAACGCCAAGCCCATGCACCACAAGGCACATCCTATGAGGTGCAGGCTTGTTTCAGGTTCCCAATGTCCACTGTGTACCACCGACATCTGCTTTCATCTTGGCAAGGATGGGGCGGGAATCTGAGACTGACGTCCAACGGAGGGCATCGCTGACTGTCCTAACTGTAGACGAGAGGTGGCTGTGGGGCCCATGTGATCAGGACAACACCTGGTTACATAGATCCTCATTCAGAACTGGTCCCTGAACTCTCCTCCCAGGAGAGCCAGGCTCAAGGACTCAGTATTGGGCAGAAAAGTACAGCAGGGTAAACCAATAGCTTCTTAGCTGATCCCTATGCTTTAAAATGTATACCTTAATTATGTGATACAATTTTTGGATTAAATGGAGTAACTGCCAAAAAAGTCATGAATCCTGGTTGGTGCTCTCCAATGTTTAGGCAGTTTACGGTTACTAATCCCATCTGGCAAGTTGACTCCACTCTCTAAGTATATGTTTTGGTTTCTGGTTTACCTTGAAAGATACACCAAGAAGCTTCATGGTTCAAGGTCAAACACTTTTGGCTACTGTACTTAAAAAAAAATGCTCTTATGGGTACTTGCCTGCTTATATCTGTTTGTTATGTTTTTTCTGGATCAAGTTTCCCTGGCCCACACTCTATGGCAGAGAACTTAAGGACTTTGATTTCCTTGTCCCTACGTTGAGGTAGACACCAAATTCCACAGCTTCCTATGCCAACCTCTGCGCCTAGTATTCAGAAATGTGTGCACACCAGCATCCTGAGCCTCCATGAGAAGACAACAGTCCAATCCTGGAGTAGTTGACTTAAATGCACATTTTTGTGTTTCACAGACACATAAAGCAGCTGGCCTCCAGGTATAAACAGGAAGTACAATATCCAGCTCATTTCCCTGTTCCTCAACTGTTGGAAAAGTTTTACTGAAAACACTATTTAAGGATGGCCTGAAGGATACGCAGTCTACGCTGTCTTCTCTTCTCCCAGTCCTCTGAAATCTACCCAAGGCCAGCAGAGAGCACCACGCACTGCCACACGATCTGGCCTATGGAACAATCTCTGTGGCAGCATCGCCATCAGGTCACAAGCGGGGGCTTCATGAGAAACAACCCAGGAGAAACAGCTCGTTTCAGGCCTGTTGAGGACTTTGAGCCCTATGTCACCGGGTCTTCTCTAAAAGATGCTGACGAAATCTCTCCCTCGTCTTGGCACTGAAAAAGATTCCCCTTCATGAGAATGATGGGTAAGTTTTCATCCTGTGGACCTCCACGGCTCACAATACCATGTACCCCTCCCTTGGCGCTGGGTCTGAGGCCCACCTGTGGGGAGTGAACAGAACCTCCCAACCTGTGCTTAGCATATTAACAACGCTATGACTTCCTCTTGTCTTTCCTATTTACATTTTCCACTTTAATCTTTCTTGGCTGTAAATTCTTTATCTGTCAAAAGGTAACAGGCCTATCATGAGAATTTTAAAAGATGTACTGTATTCTGATATACGCACTCTATATACTGTGAGAATAGCTAACAATTTGAGTGCTAAGTGGACTTTGCAAGTATATTTAGTCCTCATCCTAAGCATTTCACAAGTACATTTAATCCTCATACAACCATGGGAGGCTGGTGCTAGTATTATCTCCCTTTTATAGATGGGGAAATACATGCCCCGAGATTTGAGACTGCCGTTCAATTTCTTAACTCTCTCATAGGGAAAAAGAATTTGAACCCACACCACATGACTGAGCCCATGCCCTTAATCCCTACTACTATAGTGTCTACTACTTTAAATCTATCTTTAAAAAATAAATTTGTCACATTTCTGCTCTCATTTGTTTTCAGAGGCTGGGCACATTCACTCTTATGATAACCAACTTGTCTAGAATTTCTCGGTCTTGTCACTGACAATCCCATCTCCTAAGAAACCTCAGCAACTTCATCAGAATGCTTATTTTGGCTGCAGCATTGCTGGTTCATACAGATGCATTTGCGCAAATTAGGAAAAAGGACATCCATTTACTTTTAACATACTTTTGCTTGTATTCAATATATTTATATAAACTGCCTTTTAAAAATGGGGTACAAAGAAACAAATACGAATACAGAACTTCACATTATATTTCACATCCAGAGTTACAGATAAGTTTAACACATATATTACCTTTATATCCTTGTTCTGTCTCCCTGAGATCAATTTTGGTTATTGGTTTGAAATCAGTGTCCCATAGTCGTATACACCCATCTCGCCCACCAGTGGCAAAGCCTTCTTCACAAGCATACATGCTAAAGATTCCAGCCTGTTGATTAAAATAGGTAATACTCAATGCTGCAACCACCCTAAGTATGATGACTAGATACAGTTGAATGTTGATTTAAAAACATAACAAGGCAAAAACAAAAATAAAACCCCCTTGTTCTCTATTGAAATGCTGACAATAGACCAAATAGCCATTTATGATACTGTTCATCTCAGCTACATTAAAAAAAATCATAATAAAAGCAAACTAGTTTAAGTGCTCTTTTACCACTACTAAAAAGATGGCAGTTTTAAAAAAATTCAAAAATATAATTAATGCAGGTATGGGAATCAAATTCTTTTATGTGATAAGTGGCCCTTAGAGAGAAAAGACAACTATGGAGGTGTTTCATGGAAGTTGCTGCCTAAAATAATTAAGTAGAGATAAGAGGCTAGGAACATAAACACTTTCATAGGCACAAAAGTGCCCAAAATGTACCTCAGTGAGCTCACAAAGGTATCACTTGAACCTAACTGAAAATGTAAATTGCACTTGTGTTAGCTTGTTAAGCATCGTTTGAAGATTTTCACATGGGAAATAGTTTTAGTAATTTAAAGATGCTCCTCCACAGGAAAATACTTTATTTGGTTTGTTCAAGAGTGCTGCAAGAATATAATGTTGACATAAGATCCAGTATAAAAAGAAATTAGGTTACTAAGGCAGCTGCTTTTATGAATAAGGACAAATACTGACCTATTATTTTAAGAGCTGTTTCATAATTAGTGAAGCCAAGAAAATTCACCAGCAACATATAGTGAAAGATCTGAAATGTCATAGCTCTAAAAGTTGCTTAAACTTTTCTTCATATTAAGGGTATAGGGAATCAGTTTGGAGGCAATAAGCTAAAAGTTTATCATTTCCAGTAATATCATTACCCAATTTCCATTCACTATGATAGGCTTTGCCTTTCACATCATCTTCCCATTTGTAGGGACAATTTTATCATCTGTAGATACAAAAATGTAGTCATTTTCATATGTGTCAAAAAAGAGGGCAGAGTGGTAAGAAGTTTGTCCTTGTTCTTACAGAGCAGACCACCAGAAGATATGTGGTTATCAATGGTTTCTGATTATACCTTAAGAGCTCAAGACACTGGTGTGGAGGTAACACCCTGCACCTCAACGTAAAGAATGAGGACAATCTATCTTATCAACCAATGTAAGAGCAATAGTTATCTACACCTTTCCTGTTCAAACTATGGGTCACTGATGAGCAGTGGCGACATCATCCTAGACCTATGGAGCCAGAATCTGCATTTTAACATGATCCTCCAGAAACTCATGGGCACATTAAAGTTTGAGAAGTGCCGGTAAGATGAACCTGATGAGCTAGTTCTAGTATTCTGTCAAACTACTGAGGACGACACAAATCAAGCAATTAATAGTTAAAGTGAAGGTTAATTACATTGTGTGCTTTGAAATATATTTTCCTTTAGGTGAGCAAACGTAATTTGGGAAATTGTCAGGAGTGGAGAGTGTTCAGCAGGGTCCTCTGATTCTAAAGCAACAAGAGAAAAACACAGGGAGGGATTCGTGGTCTTACCTTATTTAGTAAGTCACTCACAGTTTCCACATGGTAATACTTACACTATGTGCTCCTTGAATGGTGCGGACTAAATTGAGCCCTTTCCAGACATAGATGTCACCATTTAAAGCACCAGAGTAGGTGATGTCTTCTTTGGCACATGCAAGGCAAAGGATGGTCTGAAGATCCCCCGTTTTGCCAAATATCCCTCTTTTTGCAGTCAGGGCATTTCCACACAGTGTCCAAAACTAGAATGTAAGTGATAAAATAGATCTCCAAGATAGAGTATTTGGATGTATTGCATTGGTGTTTATTTATATTTCAGTGCATTTCACGTAATTTGCCCTATCCAAGCTAGGCACAAATAAGTTAATTTGCTTTGCTGTAACACAACAACATGTAACACAAAAACATTTTAGCTAACTACCAGGAACATGAGAAAAGCCTGTAACAACACTTTTAAAACTTTCAAAGTTCCAAAATTTCAAAGCTTTGCTCATTGTTTAATGGTGATTTAGTAGAAGATAATGTTCTCAGAGTTGGAATCAAACGGACAAATCATGTTTTGCTTAGATTTTTGTCAAGTTATAAAACTAGTATAGGTTTATTGCAGTTTAGAAACTCAGGTAAGTATAAAAAGGAAAACTGTGAAGGTCTATAACTTCTGGTTAGCCTGTTGACATATCTAGATTTTTTTTTTTCCTGTTTTTGAGACAGAGTCTCACTCCATCACCCAGACTGGAATGCAATGGCGCGATCTCAGCTCACTACAACCTCTACTTCCCAGGGTCAAGTGATTCTTGTGTGTCAGCCTCCTGAGTAGCTGAGATTATAGGAGTGCACCACCAAGCTCAGCTAATTTTTGTATTTGTAGTAGAGACAGGGTTTCTCCATGTTGGCCAGGCTGGTCTCAAACTCCTGGCCTCAAGTAATCTGCCCTCCTCGGCCTCCCAAAGTGCTGGAATTACAGGCGTGAGCCACTGCACCCAGCTATATCTAGGTATTTTTAGTGTACATATATTTGGAAATAATTTCTAACTTTCAATGTTATAAATCTTCATTGTAGAAATGTTACTTAGAAATGTTTCATAAATGAGTCATATTTCCACATACCCAAATAATTGACTAGGCTTTTCAGTTTTAGTTGTATAAAATGTGTCCATCGTGTAGAAGACCATACACAAAACTTCAGCAATTTTATAGAAGGTAGTAAGGACACTCCCATGGTTATACAGACACAAAATATTTTGCATTGACATAGTTTTTTTGGGGGCAGGGGGAGACAGAGTCTCACTCTGCTGCCCAGGCTGGAATACAGTGGCCCGATCTCGGCTCACTGCAACCTCCGCCTCTTGGGTTCAAGTGATTCTCATGCCTCGGCCTCCCAGTTAGCTGGGACTACAGGTATGTGCCATCACACCCAGCTACTTTTTGCATTTTTAGTAGAGATGGGGTTTCACCATGTTAGTCAGGCTGGTCTTGAACTCCCGACCTCAGGTGATCAGCCCCACTTGGCCTCTCAAAACCTTAACATAGTTTTAATGTATCAACTAGAATAACCTCATTGTCCTTGATATGGCCCCCCTCGGTTTAAAAAGGCTATTTGCATATGCTAAGTTATTTGATCCTATCAAAACCCTTAATAGGCTAAGGAAGACAGTATTGTCATCTCCATCTGGAGGGCAGGGAAAACAAACAGAAGTAGCTCACCGAAGGTAAAGGTTTAATAGGGTTAGAAAAAATATTGAAATCTTTATCTTTGCTTTGACAACTTTGAATCAATGCAGAGGCAAATGAAACAATGAGATAATTTTAAATCGCATATTCAGACTGTGCCCAGGTGGCAAGGAAATTCAAAGGTAGAGAACTAAGTTGAATTAAACAGAATGAACAAGAGGACTCGGATCAGCAGTGAGGAAGAAACTGCATCTGGATTCAGAAGAACAGGATGAGATGAAACCACATGGCAGGAATGTGGGAATAAATCAGTAACAACCGCACTATTTTACACCTGCAGGAGAGGAAAAACCATGGTCCTCTCAGAGTAGTTGGGTACTGGAGGAAACGGTTCTGGGATGGCTATAACACCAAGATGGCCAGGATTCAGGCAGCTGGGGGTGGGGGGCTGTGCTGTGTGTGTGCGTGGCAGCAGGTTGGGGAATAGAGGGATGCCTTGGCAAGAATGAAGGGCAGATACACAATGAAGGGCCAATATGGGATTATCTTCTCAGAAAAAGGTATCAGCTCTGGTAACTCATTTCTTTGGGTATTATTAATGAAAAGGTGTTAAAGTATATGTTGAAAGAATAAAGCAGGCTCATGCCTGTAATACCAGCACTTTGGGAAGCCAAGGCAGAAAGATCACTTGAGCCCAGGAGTTACAGACAATCCTGGGCAACGTGGCAAAACCCCACCTCTACAAAAATAATTAGACTGGAGTGGTAGCACACACCTGTAACAAAGTTTTTTTTTTTTTTTGAGACTGAGTCTCGCTCTGTCGCCCAGGCTGGAGTCCAGTGACATGATCTCGGCTCACTGCAAGCTCCGTCTCCCGGGTTCACGCCATTCTCCTGCCTCAGCCTCCTGAGTAGCCGGGACTACAGGCACCTGCCACCACGCCCAGCTAATTTTTTGTATTTTTAGTAGAGACGGGGTTTCACCATGTTAGCCAGGATGGTCTCCATCTCCTGACCTCGTTATCTACCCGCCTCGGCTTCCCAAAATGCTGAGATTACAGGCATGAGCCACCGTGCCCAGCCTAAAGTTTTTTTTTTTTTTAATAAAGAATAAAGACATCTAGGAAAAAGCTAGTTAGGTATAAGCTCTGGAAAACATTTAAGCTGTTACTCTGAACCCAAACTATTAGACATAAATGATTACTGGTTGTACCAACATGCCTAAGAACTTGCTGTTCATGGCAATGCTTACAGCAGACAGTTCCCTTTTTCTTTACACCTCCTCATGCATGAAGATTAAAGGAATTATTTTGTCCTTTAACTTTGGATGTACACCCCCGGCCTGAGTTATCTGAATATTTCTAGACAGTCACAAAAAATAGACCCCATTATCTTCAGACTTGATCTACATAAAAGTTTACTGACAAGTCACCAGGTCAGATGGTATAAGGCCCACATGAAACATTCCAAATAGTCAAATGATTCCCTAAAATTGTGATATTTTCTGCAGAAAATGGGAAATACCTGAAATATTATCTCTTTTTGAGAAGCATTTCCTACATGAAAAACAGTGGCAGTTTAGGGTAGCAATGCATGATTAAATTCACATCAAATGAGGAGACCTTGTTTATCTTCTCCTGTCTCTACCCACAGACTGCAATGCAAATTTTGTTACAGCTGGCAGGTACCTTGAGTTCATCTAGCCCTAGGTAGTCCCTGAAGTCCCTTCTGTCTGACTAGAGACGGCTCAACAGTATCCACAAACCTGGTAGGCTCATTTGCTATAAAACCAATGAAGCGGCTGATGCTCAACTGTTACTGTTTTTCAAGCATTTGTTTCATGTAATTGCGATTTGCCTGTTTGCCAAAACATAGGGGATTTACAAATCCGAAAAGGATTTCACCCTAGCTACACAAATTTCAGATGAAAGTATTTTCTTCAAGTACAAAGATTTTGCACTCAATGTATGACTGGAATAATTCAATGTTAAGGTAGGTTTTTTTGGGAAGAAAAGTGGAGGAACCCTGGTAATTGGATATAGAGAATACAGAGAGGAAAAATAATTTGCTGAGGTTTGCTTAAATTTGTTATATTTCTAAACAAAATTAATAAAATATTGCTAGGTAGACATTCCAGATTCTTTGAGGTAAAAATGCTTGTATTTGCTTAGAAAAAATAACCAAGTTCTGCTAAGACGATTAAATTTAAACAGGGTAAGTAGCTCTTGTTTTCAAATAAAGTTTCAGAATCTTGTCTCAGCTTTTCTGCTTTTAGAATTTACCGATTTAAAAGTTAGAGTTAACCAAGGATAGAAAGAGATAGGAAGGAATCAGGAGAATTCTATCAATTAAGCAGCAAATCTAGTTAAAACCCAAAAAATGCGGGGTTTTCTTTTTGAAAAAAGTTAAGGCAAGGTAGTTCACTAAAGAAATTTCTCAGTGGAAAGAGCTCTATGAGTCAGAGGCTGAGCTTTAATGTCACCTCTGCCATCATTTTTGTGATTCTAGGAAATGGGGAAAGAAATTAACATTATTGGCCGGGCGCGGTGGCTCAAGCCTGTAATCCCAGCACTTTGGGAGGCCGAGGCGGGCA